>NC_048238.1:3768155-3814224 GCF_002007445.2 Ailuropoda melanoleuca | reverse complement strand
TTTTTCCCCCCCCCCCCCCTCCGCTGCAGATGCCGTGCTCTCTCCTGCTTTGAGGTCCTTTTCTGTGATCCGATAAGCCAGGGTGTTTCTGATGGAGAGCCATGTCTCTACCCTGCCTCTTCCAATTCTCCTCTGCTTTTTATGAGTTTTGGCTTCCTAATCGTGCTCTTTTAGAATATCCTTACAGCTGATGAATTTTTTAATACTCGTCCGTGTATTTCTATAAGCTTTCAATCTGTGAGATAAAATTTAACACCAAAAAGGTCCTGATTGGGGCTGGGGCTTGTGATTTGAATCTAGTCGGTAAAAATCTTAGGGAAGCAACTACTGTCTCACACACACACACCAATGTGTACACACGGACACACACACACACACACACACAAAACTGAAGCTTATTTGTTCATACGTATTGAAGCCACTTATCTGGGCTGCCATAAATCCAGTCCCTTCTCCTAGTGACCTAGTTAATTCAAAGGACACACTTCATAGAGGCAGATTGTTTTGACATCTGCTGTTTTAAGACCTCTTGGACGCGATCAGCCGACGGTGCTCTCATATTTGAAGTTGCACTAGGAACCTTTAAAATGGAACCTTCCCTCTTGGTACGTTTCCACTCGGGGGAGTTTGCCAGGTGATAATTTCACGTCCAGATTTCATAGATGTGTGTACCGCACCCTCTCAGTGACACCGTCTGGGGCGGCCAATTGAAAACATGCAGTAACAGACTTGTTAAGAGATAATTAAACATGGGGGAAATAGAACAATCATGGCAGAGGATTTAATTGGGTTTAATTGGGTTCGGAGGAATAGGCTATGGTAAGAGAATAGCTCTTAATAGGAGGTCTGAAAATAGCCAAGGAAAGCATTAATTGCAGAAAATCTGTGACATCTGATTACCGTAGTGGGGAAAAAAAAAAAAGGACCAACCTTTTTATATCCTTTTGTAATAAGAAGGAGGGGCCGGGGAGAAAGAAATCTTCCCATGTGCATATTTAAGAAACACAAGAAAGACTTTTGAGATTCAAAAGGGTTCAAAAGGGATGCCCATACAGGCAAGAGAGAGACCTACCCTTTTAGACTTTCAGGATGTTGCCATGTGTTTTGAAATAGTCTGAAGCTTATAAAATACTGAGCCTTTCCTGGTCTTTTCTCTGAGGGATGGAGCATGGGGGTTGGGGGACCGGGATCGAGAAGCAGCAGGGTGATGCATGCGTCTATCAATTCTATTTATCGCCGGCCTTCTTTCTCACGACTTCATAGAAGAGATTCCCCTTGAGGACTCAGCATCCAATTTAACATTCCTTTATTTGCAAGTTGTCAGTTTAAAATGTAAGGGGCTTGGTTCAGAGAGAGAAAGTTCGTGGGGTTCCTGGAGTCTCTCCGGAGGTGAGAGGTGGTGCCCTGGTCAGGCAGATGATCCCCACCTCCCTACACATACGCCAGGGGCCCCCATAGGTGTTTCGGTTCCTAATGAGAGAAGGTCCAATGTTCCTATTAGCCACCTGTTGTGGGCACAGCTTTGGCCTTTAGGGACGCCAACATGACATGGTCTCAGATTCCACCAAAGATGTCCAGGGAGGGGTGACCAGGAAGACGTCCTTCGCCTGGATGGATATGACTAGAGCCACGCGAGACCTGCAGGTGGAGGGGAGGGTCATTCGCTTTCATGGTGGACTCATGCTAAGGGCAGGTCTTCCCAGGGGTGGGGAGAAGAGCCAGGAACGCTTGTACAAAATAGTTGAGTAGACGGTCTTCATTCGTCCAACCACATCCACCTTCCCCAGGAGCACAGAGCTGGTGCCAGAACCTGTGCTCTCTCCACCAGGTCATGATGGCGGACTGGCTCCTCACCCCCACGAGGCACGTTGTGTCAAAGTCTGGCCATTTGTCAAGGGCTCTTAACCATGAATGCTTGGAGCATGTGTGTGTGCGTGTGAGTGTATGAGACCCCTTTGTCAGCTTGGTGAAAAATAGACACTTTTTCTAAAAACAACACTATTAGGGACGCTGGGTATTTCAGTTGGTGAAGCATCTGCCTTCGGCTCAGATCGTGATCCCAGGGTCCTGGGATCGAGTCCCACAACCAAGTCCCGCAACCCTGCTCAGCGGGGGGTCTGCTGCTCCCTCTCCCTCTGCCTGATGCTCTGCCAGCTTGTGCTCTCTCTCTCTCTCTCTCTGTCTTAAATAAATAAATAAGATCTTAAAAAAATAAAAACAACACTTTGAAGTCCTAAGATAAATAAGCTTAAAAGGAAACCAGGTTTATTGAAAGAGTTATCAAGCTGGTTTTTTTTTTTTTTAATGTGCCATAATAACGGGTGTACTTTTTTCCTGTGTATTGCATATTCAGATCTGGTTAAGAGCCTCATAGCTGGCACAGTTTCAAAGTGGTGGTGAGTATATGTAGCATTTTCAGGTGTCTACAATAGCATTAATACGATAGAAAAAATAAATGTGATTTTTATTGCAGGAGAAATTGCAGGAATCTCTGATACTCCTGAATACGTGCGTGTGTCTGCGTGTGTTACCCTTACATTTGTAATTGAAGAAGAAAATACCACATTTCAGTTCCCATTCAGCAAAAACAAGGCTGAGATTTATCTGTTCACATTCATAGAACCCTTGAAGGGCATCCATTGAGGGCATCTGGGTAGGAGTGGGGATCATGGACTCCGGGTAGAGGAAAGGGTTTCAAACCTCCTTCTATCCAGATTTCCTTTTTAAAGCCTGCATGTGTAGGTAGGGATTTTTGCCAGAGCTGGGGGATAGGTGTGAGACGGACTCGGTCTCAGTATGGTGGGTAGAGCGTGAGAATTCTCTGTCAAAACAAAAGCAAAAAACAGCCATCTCATGGCTTACGCTCTTCCTATCATTTTTACTTAAGAACCTTTAAGGTCTCAAGAGCAGTTATTGTTGAATGCTATTAATTGCCGTTCTTGGCAAAATACTTTTCATTTTAATGAATCTTACCTTGTGATAATGTTTGTGACGCTTTGGAGGTAGATTTGCAAGGAGATGCCTTGGAGTCCCGTCGTGTACTCTGGCCTTGACCGTGGTTCTGTCTCTCCACTTTGGAACCTTAGATGTGGTGGGTCTGCAGACAGATGGTTGAACACTGTCTTTTCCCCCCCTTCCTTTCTCTTCTCCCTTCCCATGCAAATGTGTGGGAAAGGCTTTTAAGGGAAGCCTCTTGCCCATATTCCCAATCTCAGAAGCCCTGGGTCATGTCCTAGAGATGGAAGGTCATTTCGATTAGGTTCTGATCCCCACGCAGGAGACCTCTCTGTAGTGTCTCCATTTCTGGGGAAGAGTCTGTCTTCACACACGAGTACTCCCACTGGAGGAATGCAGAGGACACATTTTGGGGAATGGGTTGGGGGGATGGTGGTGGTCCTCACGACTGAAGACAAATCCTGCCTTTCCTGGGAGCTTGTGCAAGAGTCATGCTCAGGAAGGAAGATGTGTGGAGAAAGGGTCGTTTCATAACCTGGAGCCCTACAGCGTGTAAGCCCATCAGAAACCCAGGAGATGAGAATGTGAACAGTCGGAGTAAGCATCACACAGAAATAGTGATTTCCAAAATACAGGGTCTTCCGTACAAGATGGAACAGGCTTCCCTAGAGAAAGTAGGCATCTCCTGCAGGCAAAGAGGGTACAGGCTTCAGCGAGAAGAGAGGGCACTCCTGCTGGGGTTATGTAACATCGAAGTGGTCCTTGGGTCATGGCTGGTGTCTTGGGATACGTTCGAAAGACACTCTCCGTTTTGGACAGCACACAGCTCATTAGGAGAGGCTGCGAACAGCAGTTTCCTAGCTACTTGTTGAACACCCGCAGAGACATCCTTCTCATTATCGCCCGAGATGGTTCTTGCCCTTGCCTCCCACTCGGGAGCACGTGTTTCTTGGGCATGCCAACCTCAGAGGGTCCAAGTGTTCAACCATCTGTCTACGGACCCACCACATCTGAGGTTCCAACTCCAGGTCAAACTGGGTTGTTAAAAACTAGCAGCTCTTCTTGAACTCCAACGGATAGTTTTCTTCTGCGGGAGAATTCGTGCAACATCCTGTCTTAAATATTGCCTTTCAGTGATTGAGATTATGTCTGCCCATCGTTTACAGCTATGACAAAGCCTTTCTATAGTTGGGCAAGAGTGCCTGGCACCCGGGATTCCTTACTTTGCTTGCGGATGTGCAGACAAATTGAGTCTCAGAACTGGATCAGAATGCTACTTTTTTAAAGTTAGTTTTCATTGAAATTGGCCGAAACTGGTAAAGTGCCAAAGACTCTTTCATGTTCTACTGTGTGAAGGAGAGAACCAAGACTCTCTCTTTTCAGGATAAAATTCTTACGGGTAGAAACCAGAGGGGCTAGATCATGGGGCACAAAGGAAGTTTATGTCAGAAACGGGAGTGGAGCTGGGGGTGGGCGTAGAGGTTTGCACGTGGTGCCCACAGGAGGTGAGCTAAGCAGGACATGGGGGACATGACCTTGCCAGTTCTTCCGCCTTTCCTGTCTTTCTGACTTCCTTCTGTATCTTTTCTCTTCCCTTTAATTTAATAACCTCTGCTGAGACCTTCTGTTTTCCAAGTGTAAGTATTAATCATCTCTGGCCTTTGCCCTTAGATTGCTCATAGTCTAGCAATGAGTGTAAACATTTAGGAAGTAACTATGACATAATGTGACTGTCCCTTCTGGTATTATCTTTCCCACTCTCCATAAATCTTCACATTCTTGAAGTTCAAAGCTTAACTCCTCCGTCACTGTCTTGAAGAACCCGGCTCTGTCTCTACAAAACTAAAATTTTGGACGCATCTCTTAGACGCTGCATCCCAAATTCCATCCTGCACGAGCCCACGGTCCCACAGGAGGAGCAAATGGACCACACACGGGCTTAATTGCAGCAATTTCAATACAGGCTTTATCTCATCAACTGGGATGTAGACTGTTCAGGTGGGAATTGGATTGGCCTCTCATTATACTTATCAGGGTGGGTTCCACAGTGGAAGCATTGAGTGGAACCTCAGAAAGTAATTCTAATTAGTGAGCATTTCTTGGAAGGTTACTTCTTGTTCTAAATTTACATGTGCATGTACATATTTATACATGTTCAAATCTATGTGTATTTATATATAGCATATAATTATAGGTATGCATTCACACAGACACGCACGTTCCCCCACACATACCGTAACATACCCGCTCGTGTCCATGCGTTACATCCTGTATTCTGCCCATTTCATAGATGAGAAAGTGGAGGCGTTGCTGGTTTACGCCCTCCTCTGTGGTTGCTGGTGGAGTTGAAGGCTGGGTTAATGGTAGGCAGCGTGAGTCTAGGAGGCACGTTCCTGACCAAGCCCCGGAGGCAGGGATTTAACACAGAGATGAATACGTGTTGCAAAGAGTCTCATTGTGTATTCAAGTCGTCGTCTTCTACCGACTCATGCCTACAGCCCTCTATTTGGACGAGGATACTCAGCATCACATATAACATGTTTTATTGATTATTTACAACATAAAGGGCACTGAACAAGGTACTGTGGGGATTTCCAAAGAATGGAGATGGCATAATTTCTGAACCTAAGGGGCTTAATATTTCAGCGGCTTAGCTTGGAGACACACACTCTCATGTGTGCATATTCATAGCACATTATTAGTTTGTGTACATGGGATATATAGTGTTTCTGTGTAATATGCGTTCCAGGTGTATGTACATAAACAGTGTGCGTCCACACATGCATATCAGCGGATCAGTTATCTCGCTACGTTAGGTCCTCCTGCTTCACTGCGGAACGTTCTGTTCCCACCGGCTTCCACACTTCATGTACACTCGGTTTAGAGGATAATAGTGTGAGGTTTTAGAGAATCCTCAGGCTAAAGGCATTTTAAGAGGTGACGTTGTCCGAGCCCTCCTGGTGCAGCTCAGGGAGCGGAAGCCCTGGGTGCTAAGTGATGGGCCAGAAGTCTCCTGGCTAATTAGCGACTGGGACAGTAGTGCTGTCAGCTCACCTGACTCTCCATTTTACCGATGCCACCAGGACCCTGCTCCCTTTTATGGACTGTGTCAGTGGATGGCCTCTTCTCCCTTGGGCTCGTAACATAACTTTGGAGAAAACAGTCTCTCTTTCCTTCAGTTTTTAAATCTATTTATTTCGATAGTGCATGGGAAGATGAAGTTACTGGGCCAAACCCAAAGAGATATGCAACACTTTTTTTTTTTTTAAGATTTTATTTATTTGTTTGACAGAGAGAGCACAAGCAGGGGAGCGGCAGGCAGAGGGAGAGGGAGAAGCAGGAGCCCCGCTGACAGGGAGCCCGATGCGGGACTCGATCCCAGGACCCTGGGATCATGACCTGAGCTGAAGGCAGATGCTTAATTGACTGAGCCACCCAGGTGCCCCAACATACAACTCTTGATTAAAATTGCATTGTTAAAGATTCATACTCACAAACTGTGCACTATCTATGTAAATAATATATATTTATTTAAAAATAAAAGTTAAACACACATACCCACTGCCAGACTACAATATAGAACGTTATTGATATCCTTGTGTATCCGTGTGGGTTGAGTCCCGCCGTCCCGTGTCTCAGACACAATGGCTATCCCAGAATTTGGCGTTAAGGATGCCCTTGTGCTTTTAATATGTTAGTACAAATTTAGCTCTAAGCAATGCCCTGTCTAGTTTTATATGATATTGTATAAATAAAACCACGCCATATGTATTCTTTGACTTGCTTTTCATCTTGGAGATTTCTCCATTTTGATCCATATTGTCTGTATTTTATTCATTTTTCATTATTGTGCAGTATTCTGTTAGGATATGGCAACATTTATTAGTCCATTCTCCTGTTAATGGATATCTAGGTTACACTAGTTTTTTGTTTGTTTGTTTGTTTGTTTGTTTGTTTTTCCTCCTGTGACTATGGCTGCGCATGGACACTTTTGTCCGTGTCTCCAGACACACGTATTTAAGAAGCTCTCTAGGGAAACGTGGGTGGCTCAGTCAGTTAAGCATCTGACTCCTGGTTTTGACTCAGGTCATGATCTCCGGGTCATCGGATCAAGCCCTGCGTTGTGCTCCACGCTCAGCGCCTGGTCTGCTGGAGATTCTCTTTCTCCCTCTCCCTCTGCCGCTCCCCCTGCTCGTGCTATCTCTCTCTCTCTCAAATAAATGAATAAATAAAGTTTTTTTTTTTTTTAAAGAAGTTCTATAAGAGAGCTAATCCTTTCTCATCTCTTCTGTATCTCGCCAAGAATGAATGAGGTCAAGACTCCTTCCTGTCCTGTGAGACCCTTGGCCAATTTGAGGGCTTACCGTATGGACTCACGGAAGGAGAGCCACCAAAGATGGGTTCTAATTTCTCCTGCATAACTAAAAAAATGATGGTAGTAGTTCTTGAAATATGGAACAAAATATGGGGGCAATGTGAGTGGATCAAAAATGAGATTTTTCAGCACATTGCAAGATTTGTAAACGACAATAGTCAGGAGACAGAATACTTCGAGTTTGAAGATGTATGATTGAGTTTGGTGACAGAAATCCACACACCCTGGAGATATTTGCAAGTTATTTGATTTAGATTTGGAAACCATTTTTGGTAATAGTTGAATTAGACACAGAAAATCAAGCATTTGATGAGTTACTCATTCGTGCCAATCCCTGTGCTTGCTTTCAAAGCACAGAACATGAATAAGGAAGCAAGCGGCCCTATTAAGGATAGTTTCATGAAAATGCAAACTTGTCGCGGGCTGGGATCATGTCTTCTCCCACAGTGTCCCCATAACCTATAATGGTGATCTTTATGAAATACGTATTGACCTGCGGATAGGTTATGGTGTTGCTTTCTTTCTGTGACCATCGTAAGTCCTCTTGTCCCCATGGTTCTTCTAGAAAAATCCGTATCTTATTCCTAATCCGATTTTCGGGCTCCATACTATTGAGTGTCTTTCTAACCAGCCAGTTTGACTGGACGCTATAGAAGCCACTGGGTTCTGCAGGTCCTTTGACTGTGGCTCAGATGGGTTCCTGACCCATTAAACTTCAGCAGAAGAACACAAGTAGGGTGGGCAGGTGATGGAGTTGTGGCTGTGAGGCTATAGCGGGGCACAAAAACACCTTGAAGACCATCTTGCCACCTTGGCATCCTTATTTTCCTCCCCAGTTACTTTATTTGCATATTAGCTTCATGGTCCAATGTGGTGGACTTGTATGGGATCTGATTTTCAGAACTGAACGCAAGTGTGGAGATGAGCGGGCAATGAGCTGTAACATTTGAGAATAGACTATTGATAGATTGTAACCTTCCTCCCTTAGGAGATAAGACCAGACTATAAATATATACAAATTAATACACTAATTGGCTGATGGCTGGCATTGAGTGAATCTTGGTAGGGGTTGACAGCTGCGTGTGTGCGTGTGCACACGTGTGTGTGTGTGTGTGTGTGTGTGTGTGTTATGTAAGCCCATGCACAAAGTGGGTGTTGTTCCTCTAGGTAACAGGTTCCCTGGGCTACCTTATGGCTGAGCTCTGTCTTCTAGGACTCAGGCACTGGAAAATGGTGGTGTCTTCCCCAGAAGCAAAAGGGAGGGACCCCAGCAATGTGTATAGTTTGCACACAGTTCGAGAAATGGCGGTCATAGGATTTTGCAGTAAACGGTATAGGAGGATCATCGTACCAGCTCATTAATTTGGGCAAGGACCAGAGTCTTGTATTCTTATTGTCCTGATGCTTCATAACATCGGATAAAAGTGATTCTTCAGAGTGACTCTTGGAGGCAGATCTCTCCGTGACTCTCAGGCCTTCCGTGTAGCTGAGAGCAGCACGGAGCACGGCTGCTTCTGGCTCATTCATCCTCTGTCCCTTTTTTGGGGGGGGGACAGGAGGTTGGGTTTTTGAAGATGCATCCACAGAGTTCTCTGTCCTCTAATGTATTCATCACCGCCTGGAAAGGAAAGACCTTGAGTGCCCGGGAGACGTGACTTTATTCCTGTTGGCTCAAAATACCAAAATAAGTTTGGTCTGGCCTCTTCATAATGAAACACATATTTTAACATGAACCCAATCTCCGTTTGAGGGATACACACTTTGGGGGGAAATGCGTTGCGTCTTTTTTCGGACCCATTTATATTCTGATATGCTTGCATAGTTTGAGCCTTCTCTTAATTACAATCTCAGGCAGAACTTAATTACAATCTCAGGCAGAATGACTGCCCTGTAGAGAGTCATCCTAAAATACCCAATCGAGTAATAAATCACATCAAAATGCCAGTCTGAGAGGGACACAAAACCACCTTGCCGAGAACGCATGCTAGAAAGCCCTTCTTCACTTTCAAATTGTATGTATTCAATGAAAGTGTGATTTTCCTTTTTTTTTTTTATTAAAATGTTTTATTCGGCTATTTCCTTTTCTAGTGTGCCTTTTTCATTTTGGGAAAATAAAAATATGTATAATATATGGAAGAGATATATGTATATAAGGATATGTAATATATAATATATACTAAATCTCTATGTTTATATGCATATACAACATTTCGCCCCTTGAGAAATACTTCACAGTATGTGAGGCTTACATGGGAAGTCTTTGATTTTTTTTGTCCCCAAGTGTATTGGTTGGTTAAATGTATATGTTTTTTTTTTAATGATCATGATGCATATTTAATAGATTTATTTTAAAATTCTTTATGACTGGGGGTGCCTGGGTAGCGCAGTCGTTAAGCGTCTGCCTTCGTCTCAGGGCGTGGTCCCGGCATTCCGGGATCGAGCCCCACATTGGGCTCCTCCGCTGGGAGCCTGCTTCTTCCTTTCCCACTCCCCCTGCTTGTGTTCCCTCTCTCGCTGGCTGTCTCTCTCTCTGTCGAATGAATAAATAAATAAATCTTTTTAAAAAAAATTCTTTATGACTTGTACTGCTAAACCTTTTAAAGTTGACAAATACTTGAATGTGTGACACACACACAGCCTGTAATCTTTACTTGTACCCACAGATACTTAATCATTTACGTGGCCTCCAGAATCCCATACTGGATGACTCACACTTGTGGNTCTTCAGAGTGACTCTTGGAGGCAGATCTCTCCGTGACTCTCAGGCCTTCCGTGTAGCTGAGAGCAGCACGGAGCACGGCTGCTTCTGGCTCATTCATCCTCTGTCCCTTTTTTGGGGGGGGGACAGGAGGTTGGGTTTTTGAAGATGCATCCACAGAGTTCTCTGTCCTCTAATGTATTCATCACCGCCTGGAAAGGAAAGACCTNATACTTAATCATTTACGTGGCCTCCAGAATCCCATACTGGATGACTCACACTTGTGGTTCTCACTCTGGGGTGATGCAGCCCCCAAGGGTCACTCAGCTATGTCTGCAGACATCGTTGATGGTTAAAATCGGATGGGGAGGGGTTAGGGCATCTAGTAAGTGGAGACCAGAGAGGCTTCTCCACCCCGTATGGGGCACAGGATAGCACCCACCTCAAAGAACTATATGGTCCACAATGTCAACAGTGCCAAAGGTTCAGAAACCATTGGCTTCCGATTGTGTGACCTGTGTGCAAATTAGCCACATTGCAAAGAGTGAGGAAATGAGTAAGATAGCCTTGAACGTATGCACATTACCTAGAAAGTGCTCACATCCCCTGGGCACCTTCTCCTAGATTCTGCTGGTCCATGATCTCTCTCTGGCTCTCAGAACCCTCCTGGGGGAGGTAGATTTGGGCAGAGGAGAGACTTGATTCATGGACTCAGCATGGACTCAGCATGAAGTGTAGGCGTGAGCCCCACTTATGCACCTGTAATACATACGTGATTCGTAGATACTCTCATCCACACTGAGTTGGGGAAGTGTTGAGTGGGCCAGCATTCCCCCAATGGAACTAACTTTGTAAGTCCTGACATAAACCTGCCAACTGAGTCCCACCTCTGCTGAGCTCTGCATTCCATGAACTGCATGCTGCCTCATGTGGACGATCTCATTTCATTCTCAAACAGTTATAAACAGATCAGTAACGGGAGGCTCAAAGATTTTAAATTCCTTGCTCTTAACTTGCTGAGCACCAACCCTGGGCTGACGTCGGAACCTGTGCATTTTGTCTCTGTGCCCAGGATTCTTTTGAGGACACCTGTGTTCAAATCCTAGCATTTTGTGTTTATTGAGAGGGCAATGTCTCTGCCTTACGCCTTTGCGTATCGCCTCATTCCTACTCACCACACCCCATGAAGAAGGTACGATACACCGTTTACCTAAATCCCAGGCAGCTCGGCTCACTTCCCTCAGCTCACAGAGATAGCATTTGAAGACCCAGGTGCATCAGACTCGCAGATTAATGGCGTCTCCTTTTATCGCCAGGAAGCTTCCAGAAGGAAGAGCTAATGCTGGTTCAAAAGCAGAAGGGCTTTCAGGAAAACAAAAGATCCCAAACATGTCATCACCTCTTTCTTGTTCTTGTCTGCCTCCTAATTATTCAGAAATTGGATCACTGTGTGGCAGAAATCCAAATGTCGTCTACAGCAGACTTCAAAGATAGAAGCAAGTAGATATATCCACTGTTTGCTTTGATGCTATTTTCACTTCAATGTTACGACCCAGACTTGGAGTGCATTTTCACTCAGCTCTGATGAACTTGGCCCAGGATGTCAGGGACTATGGAATTTCCTCCAGAGGTGAAATTCCCCCCATAGCTCCATGACAGATCCAGCTCCCATACGTTTCCTTTAAAAAAACATGATCTTAGTGACATATCGGTGAAGAACTGCTCAACTGTCCACTTAAATGTGTCATTATACACTAGCCCAGAAATACTCAGAATCACCCACAACATCTTTCATGCATGTTTGTCTCTTTTTCAGTAAAGAACACTATTTAAAGGTATACTGTTTACAACACCTCGTGTAATGTTTTGTATCCCTAATGGGTCATTGACAATACTCTCCCTCTCACGCACAGCATTCTTTACTGTCATAAGAGCAATGAGTTACGTAGTGGGAGTCATAACATCTACATGGAGACGAGTCTGGACGATCACAGTCAACGGGACGGTAGCTCAAAGTACCATCAGCTTTTAAAGTGGGCTGCTTGGGGCCACCTGGGTGGCTCAGTTGATGAAGTGTCTGCCTTCAGCTCAGGTCATGATCTCAGGGTCCTGGGATCGAGCCCCGCATTGGGCTCTGCTCAGCAGGGAGTGTGCTTTTCCCTTTCCCTTTCCCTCTCCCTCTGTGCTCTCTCTGTCAAATAAATGAATGAATGAATAAATAAAATCTTCAAAAAAATTTACAGTGGGCTGCACAAACAGACGAACAAAAATCAGTATAATGGGCTGCAAGGTGAAAGGTTTACTGTGCGTGGCTTATGTGAAAATCAGTTTTAGTTCTGCATGATGTCCTGCCTCTATGTGAAATGTTCTGCCTTGTTCAGTTTTCATGAGGACTTGGGGTTTCAGGGTGACGATGTGTGTAGCCTAATGGTATGTGCCACTGAGTACCCTGGAAGGATTAGAATCCAGAGCCTACGCCCTTTCCATTAGGTCATGCTCCCTTTGCGTATCTGATAAATAGCGACACGTCATAAATCCAGTTTGGCCCCGGGGCCCACATTCCTCCTTCCCTCATACTGAAAAACGTTGATAGGCTCCGTGCCTATCCCCTTCGGGAGAAGTGGCATTTTCCTCACACATCTGAGAAACAGTGTTTTGGGGGTACCTATCCATTGGCTGGTCTTTGTAAATAGTGAACTGGGAGACATCGTTAGTTATCTGAACAACATGTGTTACTTTGGGGAATTTGTTTACAGAGACCTGTTGAGTATTTTCTAAATGTTGTGCATTGTTCCAGATGATGGGGTGCCCAGCAAGAATTAAAGACAAGTCATGTTCTTGCTGGATTCTTCTCCATGGAGACGTGGGTAGACAGATTCGTCAGTGAATGAGCGTTTCATTGAGCGATGTTGAGGGTTGCACGGAAGAAATGGGGGTTGCGTGGCTTCCCTTGCCTTCATTATTCTCATCTGCTTTCTTTCCCCATTAGGCGGACTGCTCTGCCTTGGAGTTTTCCTAAGGAATCCTTGTCCGTGGGAGGTGTCGGATGGTCACCGCGTCCTGGGAGCCTCACACCTGCTGGAATTCCCTTCCAGGATTAAGCGAGGGCTGCTCTCTCCCGCAATGGGCTGCCAAGAAAACAGCTGGGTGTGTTCTTAACCTCGGTTTCTGTCTATGACCCATCGCGGAGGCTCCTCTCCTGGGTCTCTTGCTCCCTGGAAAGCCCTCTCTGTCTGCAGGCTTCCTTCCCAGCTTTGTCTGCTTGGAGTCCTATCACACAGACTCCCGCGGATGTGGCAGTGAACAATGTCGAGACCCAAGGGACTGTTATGGCTGCCACTGTTCTTCACGCCAGTCTGCGTCATGTTGAACTCCAATGTCCTCCTGTGGATAACCGCTCTTGCCATTCGGTTCACGCTCATTGACAGCCAAGCACAGTATCCAGTCGTCAACACAAATTATGGCAAAATCCGGGGCCTAAGAACACCATTGCCCAATGAGATTTTGGGTCCAGTGGAGCAATACTTGGGGGTCCCCTATGCCTCTCCTCCCACTGGAGAGAGGCGGTTTCAGCCCCCGGAACCCCCATCGTCATGGACTGGAGTTCGAAATGCCACCCAGTTCGCTGCTGTGTGCCCCCAACACCTAGACGAGAGGTCTTTATTGCACGATATGCTGCCCATCTGGTTTACTGCCAATTTGGATACTTTAATGACCTATGTTCAAGATCAAAATGAAGACTGCCTTTACTTAAACATCTACGTGCCCACGGAAGATGGTAAGTACTTTATTTAAACAGAAAACAGGCCCTGCTTACTCGGGTGTCAGATTTGCCAAGAGGTGTTTAGAATGTCTAGTGCATGATTTTTTTTTCTATAACCCAGTCATTTTTTTTCGTATTCCGAATGCAGCTGTTGCCCTAACTTACAAATCATGACATTTGTATTTATTGAGCATCTAGGAAATGGACAATGCTATAATTAATGGCTTAATTATGATCATCTATTGCCTTTTCAGTGTGTTTACAGGGTTTCTTTGCAGTCGATCACCAGTGTGGCCATAGAGGGTTACATATTACACCTGCATCATCTGTAAAGGAAAATGAAATCTATAGAAAACAACAGAATTAAGAACATTGTCATACTCGAGTTAGCAAACTGAAGATTATAAGGCATGGTTTCCTCTGCTTTAATAGGTTAAGATTTTTCCTTCCTTCCTCCCTCCCTTCCTTCCTTCCTTCCTATCTTCTTTCTTTCCTTCCTTCCTTCCTTCCTTCCTTCCTTCCTCAGAATCTATCTTTCTTTCTTTCTTTCTTTCTTTCTTTCTTTCTTTCTTTCTTTCTTTTTCTTTTCTTTTCTTTCTTTTCTTTCTTTCTTTCTGTGGAGTCTTGAAAGAAAAACCACTGATTTTTTTAAATACAGAAGCAAGGGATATTTCATGAAAGTGGTTGGATTTCGTTGTTTAGAATCTGTGTTGCTAACATCAATTTGCACCTTGTTTCCTCCCTATATTCACAGCAATCAAATGGCAAATGGGTGTCCTTAGATGATTCTAGTTACATTAGGAAATAATGTGCTTGCTTGAACAAAATGGCTCCTTTGTTTTCAGTAACACAGCAGTGAAAATCTTACAATGATGTCTGATTTATTAACTTAATCCAATGGTAGTAAAATTCGATTATCTCCTTCTGTGTAGGTTTCAAATTAAAAGCATTTTTTAGAAAGGCTAACCAGACTAAAGTTATACTACAATGTGAACACATTTCTCATTTACCATTTGCACGTGCTATTTTTAGACAAGGAGAGAGAAAAGCCGGAAACGTAAATCTTCCTGGAATTAAAAGAAGTAATTTACAGGAATCATAGACATCATCGACTATAGAAACTACCGTGTGTCCTTTGTAACTTTTAGGGGAGAAATTTCTTTTTTTTTTTTTTTCCCTTTAATCCTTGGAGAATGATTTTCAGTTAAGATTTGGCTGAAGGTCTGAAATATAGGGTTACAACATCCACGATCCCCAAAGTTGCCCTGAAGCCGCCGTATTGTGCTTCCAGTACGTAAATGCTGCAAGGTACCTCGCGTAGGGTGTCTTGAAACACCAGGCCAGGGTTGTGTGTTGTCAAGATCACAGAGAACGCCCAGAGAAACGAAATGGGAAGATGGTGCTTAATTATGTGAGTAGTCTCTGGCAGCAGGCCCTTGTCATTATGGTAACAGATCACACAATTATCTTGTAAAGTCTCAGTCTGCATGCGACGTTCAGGAGTGAAGGTGACACTCGGCTGCTGTGTTTGCACGTGGCGCGCTGAGCTGTCTCCCTGCTCGCCTTGTGCATAAGTGTGGGCAAGGCTCACGCACCGAAAACCGATGAGATGTCTCACTTCAGAAGCCACCTGGGTCGTGGTCTTTCTCGTCAGTTATGCAATTAAAAAGCCAAAAGAAGGAAAGGCAGAAAAGGGCGGGGAGAACAAAGCAGGATACATGGCTTTCCCAATATACCTGCCGTGCTGGTGTCCAGGAGCCGGCCACTGCACGCGGTCCCCTCCCAGCGACGTGCGCTCTCCGCCACGTGCTTTCCAGGGGAGGCTGGGCCAAAGGAGACCACCCGCGGAGAAAAATCAGTAACCTCCCTGATGACAGGACCACCGTGAATGTGCAGTCGTGTGGCCCGAAACCATAAGCAATTTGGCCCTTTCCTTGCGGGGCAGTCCCGAGTAGGAATTTGGGAATATAAAAATGTGAAAAATGCTACCCCAATAGAAAAGCCATCGAACCTTAAGAATAAACCCAGAGCCACCTGTTTATATTGTCAGGATTTTCAGAGAGTGTTTGCCTACAATATCTTGACAAGAGAATCAGAAATCCAGTAAGAGCTGAAGAGGTAGGATCTGTTTTCCTACAATATGTACATGTTGGCACTTTGCTGGTGAGTGAAGGTCCATGCCTCCGTGTTTGTACAAACAAATCACAGCGTTTTCGTTCAGGAATTTTCTGGTTTCTTTTCTTTCTTTTTGTAATATTTGTATCCATTTGAGAATCAGTGTGCTGCTTTAGATATTTAATTATGGGTTATTCACTTAATGAATAAACTCCCCATCCTTCCTAACACATGAAATGATGGCATCACGCTGATTCCTCCAAAGACCTCCCTTTATGGGCTATCGTATCATATCAATGCATTTATTTGACAGTGTACACACAGTATTGGATCTTCAGAATTAAAATTTCCACTCTGATACTGCAGTTTCTTACATTTATCTTTCTGCATCACCGAAAGAGTGCGGGTGACAAGCAGGCACAACTTGACTTCACTGCCAAAAATAATTCGGAGGATCTACTATGTGCCAGGCATACTTTAGGTGTGAACGATTCCAACAGATACAATTTTGGGAGCAGACACTTGGAGGCAGAATAAGGACTCCCCCAAGTTGTCTCCATCCTAGTCCTTAGAACCTATGACTCTGTGACCTTCCATGGCAAAGGGGAATGAATTTAGCTTGCAGGTGGAATTATATTTGCTTATCGGTTGACTTGACAATAAAGGGAGCCTATGTTGGATTCCCTGGGTGGGCCCAGTATTTAAGAACAAAGACCGTCCCTGGATTATAGAAGTGGGAGACACAAAACACCAGAGCCACCATGCAACAATGCAGTAAAGACACAACTAGCCTTGTTGGCTTCCAGGATGGGGTGGAGCCAAGACGCAAGGACTGTGGGCAGCTTCTAGAAACTAGAAAAGACCAGGAAATGGCTTCTTCCCGAGGGCTCCAGAAAGCCGTCCAACCACGCTTGCCACCTTGATTTTAGCCCTGTGCAATTCTGACCTACAAAACCGTAAGATAATACCTGTTGGCTGCTTTTGGAAGCTGCAACATTTGTGGGAGTGTGTTACAGTACGGTTTTTGAAATGCATAGTCAAGTCTAGAAAACAAAGTAAATCGCTGAAAAATTGTTTTGTTTTGAGCCTTCGGAACCCCTACTCCTTCTGAGACTCTTTGCTTCCCTTTCGATCTCAAGTATTACTGATAGAAAAACACTCCTATCTGAATGCTGGGGAGTTAAAACGTGCTGCTCTCCGTCAGGGGTACCAAGAAGACGATCCTGGCCCTAGTTTGTGGTCAGACACTTTGCAGATTTGAGGCATTAAGTCTATACTGCACGCTCTCAACCTTTTTGTCTGCTGTTGTATTACAGCGTCAGGGCAAATCGTAAATGCCATAGTTAGGAAATATGGTGATTTTACACAGGGACGTAATAAAGGGACATTTAAATTTACCCAGGCGTCTAAAACGAATTTCCAGAGTCAATGTCCATGGATGACCTACAAGCTGTCCTCTTATGTCCATTAAACCTCACTCACAATGGCAGCCGTCCCTCTAAATGGGTTCTTGTCCTGTTTGCACCTATGCTAGCAAAATATATTGGGTCCCCCACTCTTCCCCTCTAGACCGCTTTTTAACGTAAATTTGGTTCCCTCCTCCGGTTCAGTGCCAGACTGGGTTTAAATGCCAACTTGTCCCCTTACCAGCTGAAGGGCCACAGGCAGGTCACTTGGCTTGTACGTGCCTCCCATTTCCTTGTGTGTCTGATTGGGATGCGCTGGGAGGTTAAGGCATTAATCCATGTAAAATGCTTACCCTCGTATCCTGCACGCGTAACCTCTCTCTACTCCGATGTTAGTGGAACATAATTAATCGTCAAAAAGGGAACCCGAATGTATCAGCAAAATTGCATGTGCATGTGGGGTCTAATATAAATATTAATCCTATGCATGATACATGCTTCCTGTCTATAACATAATTATTTACTGTAATCTTGGAGGGGCCAGCTTAAGGAATAGGAGCAAGGGATCGTCATTTCTGACAAGACTGAGTATGGCTTTAATAAAAGGGAATTTAGAGGGAATACAGTTGTTTACAAAGAGCAGACAATGATTCTGCTTTGCTTTATTCCTAAGCTCTTTTTCAGCCTCGATTGTGAAATGAATTTTCAGCATCCTATGTGAGTTACAGAAATTACTCATCAAGGAAGCATTAAAATTCATTTCTTGGAAGAGTGCCTTAGAACATCCAAAGACAATAGTAGTCTTTTTTTTTTTTATGTGAGATAAAGGAGAAATTAATTTCCTCTCTCTTCTCATCAAGTCACACATAGTCCAATTGTATGCGGATAGTGGCAAAACCCAGGTAACAAAGTAAAACTTAAGTGAGTTTGCACAGTGAGACTGACGTTTTAACCAATCCACATCAGCATCCAGCCAGGTGAAAGCAATTCAGTGCTTGCCATTTTCGTGTGTCACCTGGATGTTTGACGTTGTGTAGACGTAGCTTGTGCGGAGAGATAATTATGAAAGGTGATTAAACAAATATCTCCCCGACAGGGATTCACTGAAAGGAATTTAGTATTTTTTGAAGACGGTTCGACTGGAGTGGATTTCTGATAACATGCGTCTCTCCCAGCTTAGTAGATTGTGCCCATTTGAACATAGAATCATACCCTTATTGAGGGTTGAGGAATGATATATGTTTAGAAAATACTATTTGGGTAGTGTGAATTATAATTGTTTGGAAACCACAGCAAAATCATTCCCCTAAGAAGAGACTAATCCCTTATTTTCCATCAGATGACCTCTAACTCCATCCCATTTGCAACTTAGATGTTTCTCACAATTAGAACAAGTTTCGATTACGTAGAACGTGTTAAAAACCCAACTTGCCATATGGTGCGTATCATAAACAATATTGCAAAAGAACGTTTAAGATGGAAACTGGGTACGCGACTGGTCTGCTAGAAGCTGTCCGTTTCCAACAGTTTGCTCATTATTTACTTGTGTACTCTTGCCTCCAGGACACCAGATAGCTTTATTTTTTGCCAACCGATATCACTAGTTTGGACACGGTCATTTATTTTCCATATTGTCTTGGCTGAGACAGTCACCCTTCTCAATATTGAGTGGCCTCGGCTATTAGTAATAATAACACTCGTGGTATACCTCCTCTGAATGCTGTTTAGGGTTATAGCAATTTTGGACTAAGCCCCTGGATCGTTATCAATTATGATTAACAATATAACTTTGGAAATAATGATGAAATGAAAAAGGTCAATATGTTATACATTTGATTTCATGTGAATCTAATATGAATCTCCTTACGTGATCGGTCACCAGAAGATTCCGTCTCTCGGATACGATGGTCGGGAGTAGGCACCTGCCTTCCTACTGGGTGTTTTGGTTCTAAACCAGGGTCTTTTCATATTGGATTTGTTTCACGTTCCTCCTCTGTAAGAACACTTGTCCTTGGTGTATTGACATCCAAACGGCAGCAAACGTGAGCAGGAGGGATTTCCTTAACTTTGGATTCCAGGACCGCGGAGAGTGTATGAGATGTAAAACAGTGGCCGTACATAGATAAGTCAGACCTACAGATCACACAGGGAACCTGCAGGCGACCGGGGTGGGGGGGAAAGTCTGAGTAATCTATTCCCCTATTAATAGTTGTTAAGATAAATGAAGATGAGGGGTCTCTATTTTATTAATTCAATTGGACATCCTATATTTCAGTTCAGAGAAATAGGTTTCCACAAACGTGAAGCAGATTTTTTTTTTTTAAATGGGGGAAAAAAATCCAGTTAGATTTTGCATATCTAGTTTGGGTATTTAGATCGTGAAGGTGTATGGAGTGTGTGAGTGTGTGTGTGTGTGTGTGTGTAAGGTGTTCGAGGAAAGCCAACAAAAGATACCGCAGTTCAATTAAGATCAAATGTGTTATGATTTTTGTTCAAGTCAAATTGAACATGGGAACTACTATACTGTTCTGTCCTCGCTGAAATCCAAAGCACTCTGCTGTCTCCACTAAGCGGAACAGCCTCTTGTCTGCTGGGAATGTGGTCCTGAGCAGAATACTCAGGTTGGCCCTATGGGGAGAGGCTGTTCCCATCAGAAAGGGAGGAACACATGAAGTTTGACTCTTCTCAAGCAAAGGAGCTTTTGTGGTATGTTTCCACGTTTCCACAAGATAGGAAAATGTGCATTAACCCTCTTTCTTCCTTAAATGGCTGCCTTCAGCTCCATCCTGCTCCATTCTGTTTTGGGACCTAATCGCGTCTCCATCCCAAAGGGATCATCCAGTATTCCCCTAACATCCCTTCCACTGGCTACGCGTTGACTTTCGTCCCACCTCAAGCCACATCCCCCATTGGTCTCCTGATCTCTGATTCTTTGTGTTTTCTTCCCTCTTTCAATCCGTACTCTCTTGAGAACCTCTTTAGCTGACTCATCTAAACATTATTGACTTGGAAAAAAAATAAAAGATAAAAATTATTGATTTGAAAAATGACTCTTTGCACTTACCGTACCCAAGGCATTGACCCAGTCCAACTGGTGTTGACAAGGAAATGTAAGCTCTTTGCTTGGAAAATGAATGAGCCCCAGCAAAAGTCGAGGTTCAGAAAGGGATCAGCGGGCAGAAGAATTAAGGGAGTTCTTTAGGATTTCAAGAAAAAAAAAAAGGCAGGTATTCTGTAAGTGAATGTTTTCCATCAAGGATCCACGGTGGAAAGTTTTCCACCCATCCCGACACGAATACACAAGGCACACACACATATGTTGTGCAGCGAGGAAATGCTTTCTGCGTCCCCCAAAGTAAGCTCCTTGTTTATTCCTTCTCTAGATGGGCCAAGACATAAAAAGTGCAAAAATGGGAAGCAGGGAGAGATAAAACCTAACAAAACGATAGAAAGGTGCATCGATAGTATAATGTAACGTGCAAAGCACCCACTTGGGTGTTTTTTGCATGGTTCCGTTTTTGACATTGGAGGATTCATAACTGGAATTCCATCCCAAGGAAGTGTAATGCACATTTTTCTTCTCAGCAGACTGTGCGGTGCGGTTAAGTCAAAGAACATAAGGTTCGGTTCTTATCTAATTCCAATGTACTTTTATCACCTGAAATTTTTAAAAAATCATTTATTAAAAGCTTTCTGTCTCCGCCCCAATTTTTTATCTACTGAAATCCTTTCATCACTATGTTGAGTCACGAATCCATCCAGATAATAGGCAACAGTTATATTAATTTGGCATATTTAAAAATAGTTTAGATTCAAAAATACTAGCAAACCACGGAGAGAAAGCAGCATCTTTCCCGAGAAAATTTAAATGTTTAAAATGTATCAACGAAGACTAGATCTTTCTTTTTGAGCCTTAAATCACATCATAATGAGCTCAAATTCCAGTGTAGCACAAGTTGTTTGCGTTGCATCCATTTTTTTCCTAATGATTTTATTTATTTATTAGAGCTGGGGAGCGGCAGAGGGAGAGGGAGAAGCTGACTCCCCGCTGAGCAGGGAGCCTGACATGGGGCTCGATCTCAGGACCCTGAGATCATGAGCTGAGCTGAAGTCAGACACCTAACCCACTGAGCCACCCAGGCGCCCCCATCCTTTTTTTTTTTTTTTTTTTTAAGAAAGGGATTTTGGCATGTTGAATATCATTGTCAAAGTTTATCTGGAGTAAGTGATGGAACCAAGCAGGACATCCGTCCTCCTGTGCGTTCTTAGAGGTTTGATGCGAGCATCATTTTACATCTCTACACCCCCTGTAGACTGTAGAGCTTAAAAAAAATATATTCATTCATTTGTACCTTCTACAACTATTCTTCATCATCTTTTTTTTTTTTTTTAAAGATTTTTTTTATTTATTTGACAGAGATAGAGACAGCCAGCGAGAGAGGGAACACAAGCAGGGGGAGTGGGAGAGGAAGAAGCAGGCTCATAGTGGAGGAGCCTGATGTGGGGCTCGATCCCAGAACGCCGGGATCACGCCCTGAGCCGAAGGCAGACGCTTAACCGCTCTGCCACCCAGGCACCCCCTTCGTCATCTTTTGTGCTCTGGGCATTGCCTCCTGGTTGCCACCCACACCCCGGGGACAGAGACGGACAAGGAACAGCAGCCAAGCTGCCAGGGACCCCTCCGGGACTCCTGATGTATTCCCAGTGCCTCCCTGCACCCAGCCATCCTCAAAGTGGCATTGGTACGAGCAAAGCTGAAACTCACAAAGCAAGACGGTCGCCAACAGAACAAAGTCCCTGCTGTTATCAGGCTCGCGCTGAGAGACGGGCAGACGTAACAAATACGCGTACACGCAGTAGACTGTAAACCTTTTATAGGCAGGGGGGCATTGGCGAGATAAAGGAATGAATGCCTTGTCTGTCGACTGGACTGCCTGTCACAAATGAAGGAGTAAGAAGCCCCTGACCATGCAACTGGTTTTGAACCTGGCCCGGAAAGACTTCTGCAGCCTTAGGAGAGAGTTCACTTCATTGTTAGAAGGGTTGGTGATCTCTACGTGTGAAGTCTCTACCAACAGAGCTGGAGCAATTTGGGAAGCTTCTTTCTCTCACTCTATTGCTTGCAAAATCTTTGAAGACCGGGTGTTAACACCCTTTCTGTGCCATCTTTTGCCAGCCTCCATGGCAGGTGTCACTTGCTCCTGCAAGTGGCTTTGAGACCCTGCCGTCCCCCTTCCTGGCTCACTGTGCATAGACTGCCCACGGCTGATTTATTCTTATACGGAGAGCTTGGTAACCGGGATTCCTGCTCACGTCCCCCAGTAGGGGTGCATTTGTTCTCAATCACAACATGTGTCCTCAGTACACCCAGAGTTGATGTTAGATTTGTTTGTGTGTTTGTTTGGCAAACGCATAAAACTCTTGGCTTACATATATTGTGCCTAAAAGTCACGTGTTCTCCCAATTTTGTAAAGGAGTAGCATCCTCGTTTACGACAAGATTTAGAAAGTAGCAGACAGGATCCCTCTGCTTTCCTGTGACACACCGTCTGCACACACCCGGGGCAGAGCGATTTGTCGCTGAGGCTCAGATCTCCCCGCGGGATGTCGACGGCGTCATCTTTACCAGTTGCAGCCGGGCTTAAGTCTGTTTGCTGACGTTTCCCTACAATACCAAGCCCCAGAGGTGCTACAAGGGAAGGCAGCTGAAAATCGGGATAGAACGGCCAGCAAGCTAATTGATTTGTAGTTTTGGGGAGGCAGCGCCTTCCTTGCCTGCTTTTAAATACCGTCGACTATGATTTGATTTAATGGGGCTGGACTCCTTTCCAAGAAATTAATTAAAGATCACAGGTTAGAATCATTGAAATGAGAAGAATCATCATCTTAGAAGGCTTTCTCTAGACTTAGGGGAAAATAGCTTCCTCCAGCATTTTGTTTACTTCAGGCTTGGTTGTGATTATTACTGTTATCGTCACTCATCAACGGCAACATCATCATCATTGAAATGAGATTATCTCCGAGGACACATTATGAGGTCCCAGCCTGAGAGAAATTTGGGGTCTACGAGATTTGAAATTGTCATCCTCAGGCTGTAGAATATCAGTTAGAATCTTTTAAATACATTTACAGATCATGGCACGGCTATTAATCCTTCAAACTTCTCTCTTGTCAAGGGGTTTTTGAGTTGCTCTGTGTTATGGGTTGAACTGTGTGCCCCCAAAAGGATATGTTGAAGTCCTAATCCCTGGAGCCTATGAACGACAGCTTCTTTGGAGATAAGGTTTTTGATGGATGTAATCAAGGTAAGATGAGGTCAGACTTAGGAAGGACACTAAATCCATTATGAGTGGTGTCCTTACAAGAAGAGACACAGGGAGGAAGACAGACAGAGACACGTAGACAGAACATGATGTGAAGACAGAGGCAGAGATGGGTGGGAAGGATCTCCAAGCCAGGGAGCTCCAAGGATCACTGGAAACCACCAGAAACGAACAACTGAGACAGAGAGAGACATCGTGGTCCCCCAGACTCCAGAGAAGTAACCAGCCCTGCTGACTCCATAATGTCAGACGTCAAGAGGAATTTATTGTCTGACCGTGTTGCAGGACGACTCCGTAATTTCATACATCTGTCATGCAATACAGTGGGACAATAAATTCCTGTTGTTTTAAGCCACCCGGATTTGGGGCTGAATCACTGCTATTTGCAACCTGACACTTTTGGTTAACCATTGGCGTTCTTTTGTTTTCTGTGATGCTGTTTCCATACGGGGCCAAAAAAAAAAAAAAAAAAGGTCACTAGCATTTCCCTGTGATATCACCGTTGAGCTCAGAGAAGCACATTGGCCTGAGGATGATGCCACTGTCCCAGTTGGGGTCAGAGACCAACTCAAACCAGTTTCCTTATCTAGGGGAGAAACACCCTTGAATTGTCACGGCCTCAGCATGCATTTCTGAATGGGCAGAGGGATGGGTGAGTCCAAAAGGACCTACCTTAGAATTGATGTAGGCAAGGTGGCTCCCCGAAAGAAAACAGGATGCTAAGCCAGGCAAAACCCACTGATGTCCTTTACCCTCCCTCACATTGGGGATAGAAACTAGACGAGAATGACTGGTATGGTTTCAGGGGCGGAAAAGCGTTACCTAGGATGATTCTTCCTTTTTAGCTCCAAAGAAGAGCCCAAGGGTTTGGAAATGGGAAGCCTTGTTTCTGAGTTGTTGCTGTTGTTTTGTAAGCATGGGGACCCTTTCATGACATAGAGTGATAAAGTGACAGGAACGTCTTGCACATCAGGACATTTGTATTCAGACAACGCTGAGGCAGGACCACACTGGGTACTGCACCCCAGAGGGACGTCTGGATCTGGAAGCTGGCCTCTGGTGGCAAAGCAGGGGTAGCATGAGCTATAACTCCAGGTGGAAAGCGTGCCCTGAAACGGACCAAACTGCTTAGGACAGCGTGTAATCTACCGTATCTACTATTTCTTTTAAGCATTCTAGCTAATGGGTTAAGTTTACTGAAGGAGTACCCAATTTAGAGAGTTGATCCAGGGGAACTGAAATTGAATTTGAGCACATCTCAGCCCCCCTTTAGCAGGGGGAAGGGCATGGTGAGAGCTGCACTGTGGGGCACTGGGCATACGGCTGACAAGGTGGTATCTAGGGAATTCTGCAAGAAGCACAGGACATCCCACTCAGCTTCTCTGGGTGAGTTCTCAGGATGGTGGTAAAACCTGGTCTTCAGTTCTCATGCAGCTCTGTCAGTCCAGTGGGTACCAGCAAGACCCTTACTTCATTGCATTTCTTTGACTTGTTTGTTAACGTTTCCTTCTTTATGAGCCCCTGACATTAGAAAAGTACAGTTTATACATTTGTTCATTCAGTGCATCCTTACAGAGCATGTTCTAATTGGCCACGTTGCTGAATGTGGTACCCTCTTCTCCCTTGCAGATCATATGGGAGAGGCAAGAGGATAGACGATGAACCAGAATTACCCTTTCGTATAATTAGTGCTGTGATTTGACCAGTTGGGGAGCTATGGGAACATCTGGGAGGAACATGTTTCTAGACTCAGAGGTCAGAATATGTTAAGGAGAACTTTGAAGGACAGTCGTTGCCCAAACTGGTGGGTTAGGGGGACTCCAGGTGGAGGAGACAGTGTGGTCAAAGATTGAGCCTGGAGGCTGATGTTAATATTGATTCTCTTGGCTGCGTGTGGTTTAAGAGACCGAGTGAGGGAATTTGAAGTCTTGGCTTTGCCAAGCATCGAAAGTACAGTCACTGCTGTGGTCAGTTAACTCCATGGTGGCATGATCCCATCATCAACTGAGCTACAGGGACTATTGGTCAGATAGGATCTTATGAAAATGGAGAAACCCAAGCAGGATGAGTGTTTAGTGCAAAGAGGGCCTCAGTTCCTTTCAGAGTTGTGAAACAAGAGGGGGATGATATGACTCATAGTCAGAATCCATCATGCTGCTGCCTGTTTTTGCCAAAAAGGTTAATGGAACAGAACCCTACCCATCGATGTGCCTAATTTTTGTGCCTGCTTTCATAGTACAATGGCAGAGTCAAATAGCTGCCAAACAGGGCATATGGCCCACAAAGTCTAAAATACTTATCCTCTTGCCCCTTATAGAGAAAGTGTGCTGACCCTTAATGTAAAGGGAAATCTTCATGAAGTCATTTGAGTATCTTCTAGTTAATGCACAGGTTGGCAGAGCTCAGAGTTGCAGGCCATAGCACAGTTGTTCTCAGACCACTAGGAACTTTTTCATAGGCAGACTCCCAGGCTCCAGCCGGGCTGCTACTAACTCATCAGTTCCGGGGACGGGCCCCAAGAATTTGAACTTTAATGACTGTGAGTGTAGTACCGACAACGATTTTGTCATATAATAGTCATAACAGGATATGTTTGTATATTAATTATAGGACTCTTTATGTGATGGTTAGTGATAGGATTAATGATATGGAAAATAGTCATAAATAGGGTCTCAGAAAATTGGACCCCAAAATTGTTATACCAAATATAAACAAAGAGTCTGTTCTGCCATCAGAAAAAAATAGGAAAAAAAAATAATGAAACCCCTGAAAGAAACCATGGTCCATATAGCCTAGACCAAGGTAAATTTCTGGAGTGACCTCTAAGAATAACTAGTTGCAAAGTGTATCTGTAGACAGTTAAGAGACACACAACAAGGGATTGTTAGCTATAGATCCTTAAAATCAAGTTTTATTTATTTTATTTTTTTAAAGATTTTATTTATTTATTTTGACAGAGAGACAGCCAGCAAGAGAGGGAACACAAGCAGTGGGAGTGGGAGAGGGAGAAGCAGGCTTCCCGCTGAGTAAGGAGCCCGATGTGGGGCTTGATCCCAGGACCCTGGGATCATGATCTGAGCCGGAGGCAGATGCTTAACGACTGAGCCACCCAGGCGCCCCTAAAATCAAGTTTTAAACACAACACTGACAAAAGAGTGGCCCAAGGACACAACCAACCCATAAATAAATAAATATGGACAGTAATAGTAGTCATAGATGTAATAATAATAGATGATGATTTTGATAATAGTGGCGAAGAGATGATGGAAATGAGGATGATGGTGGTGGTGATTATGATGGAGATGATACCATCTGGTGATGATGATGATGATGGTGATTTTGATGGTAGTGGTGATGGTGATAACAGCGAAGTGATGGGGATGATGGTGATGATGACGGTGATGGTGTTGATGATGGTGTTGATGGTAGTGGTGATGGTGATGATGGTGATGTGATTATGGTGGTGGTAATAGCAATGAACTTGTAAGGATGATGGTGATGATGATGGTGATGGTGATGGTGTTGGTGATGGTGATGGTGTTGGTGATGGTGATGATGACGGTGATGGTGTTAATGATGGTGATGATGATGGTGGTGTGTTTATGGTGGTGGTGATGGTGATGACGACAATTATGTTGGTGGTGATGCTAATGATGATGATGGAGACGGTGCTGATGATAGCAGTGAAGATGATGATGACCTTTGTGGTGGTGATGATGGTAAGGAAGATGATGTTAGTTGGTATTCAGAGAATGAGTTTTTTATAGCAGGCACTTGGCACTAAAGCTTGTGCATTTTCATGGGGCACCTGGGTGGCTCAGTCGTTAAGCGTCTGCCTTTGGCTCAGGGCGTGATCCCGGCGTTCTGGGATCGAGCCCCACCTTGGGTTCCTCTGCTGGGAGCCTGCTTCTTCCTCTCCCACTCCCCCAGCTTGTCTCTCTCTCCCTGGCTGTCTCTGTGTCAAATAAATAAATAAAATCTTTAAAAAAAAATAAAAGCTTGTGCATATTCTGTCCCTGAGTGTACGTAATAGCTCTCCAAAGTGCCAAGTCGCAAATGGGAAACATAAAGCCAGGAGCGGTTCATCCTTTACCCAAATTGCCCAGTGTGTAAAAGGAAAAAGCAGAATTCAGATCTAAGGCTTTCTGAGAGTTTCCCAGGTAATTTTCTCGAGTTATTAATGCAATTTAATAAAAGCAAACGCCATTTTACTGATAATATTAGCAAAGACAAAATAATATTCAGTGCTGAAGAGAGCATGCATGCATGACTTCTTTTGGCAGGCATTTTTGTCAAGTGCTACATAGGTTTTTGGAAAAGCAGTGTAACAGTATGTGTGAAAAAAATTTAAAACGTCCATAACTTTTGAACCACTAATTCTCTCTCAAGAAACTCACTTCATGGAATATATTTTTTTAAACATTTCTAGAGATTAATGCCTAAAAATCTGTGTTTTGTTATGATTTATGATAGGAAAATAACAGATAAATAAAAAAAGATGAGGTGTAAGTTATGACACATTCCTGGAATGAAGTACTGATCAGCCTGCTTTCATTTCATTTGTTATTACTGTTCAGATGCTCCCTCCTTCATTGGTAGCTGGAGGGCTTGCGACAAGTCATGAACCAATTCTAGATGTATCCTCTTATCTTCACACGACCCCTATGACCCCTGCAAACACACATAGTCCATGGCTCCCTCGGCAATATTGTCTTTAGGTTCTAGACCATCAGCTTCTTAAATAGTATAGGGGAGCAGTTGATGTGCAGGTGAACCCTGGGCTAGTGCATTGCACACAGGGTTGCCAGGTATGTGGACTCTTAACAGGAGAATATCTCAACCTGGAATGTGAGCAGGACCTCACTCAGCATTTTCCGAAACGAAGTCTTGTCAGTCATCTCTACAAGAATCTCAATGTAACTTTATAGCAGAGTAATGAAAAACAACGACAAAAAATGAAATGTGCAGGGTATATATTTAGGTCTCATATTTTTTTAGCGAGTCAGTATTCCTCACAGATAAATGCATCCTTAACCCCCAAGTTTTAGTGAAAGCAAAGTATGTATGGTATCTGTCCTTCAGTCACCCCTGGGACAATTCCTGCAGCAGCAGGTGGGAACCAAATTGCAGTCGATCTCCAACGGGGCAGGGAAGGGGAGAGAGTCCAACATTTCTTGACCACTTGCTAAAGTGCCAGGCACTACAGTGGACAATTTGCATGTATTACCTCATTTATCCTGTTTGGGAATTATCTCGTTGACAGCTGGAGTCCCATGAAGGAATATTTTTGAGAAGTGAAATGACAGGGTCTGATTTGCATTTGGAGATTAATTACTCAGACTGCCAGTTATTCGTTAACGTGCCCAGCTTGGCCTAAGCCAGCATCTAGATGGTGTAATTTGATTTATTCTGCAAAGAGGTGATTTGCCCCTACATTATCTTGGCCTGCTGCCTGAATTCTGACCACTAGAGACTTATTTGCTTAGGTTATGGCATCTCATTTCGAAAAGCCATCAAAGAAGCGAGCGTGCATTAGATGATCGCATAAATTGGCGAGTGGGTTCGTTTATTAGGTGATGAGTTTGCCAAGTTAGTTTATCAAGAAATGGGCATCTTTGAAGGTAAAGTAGCATTCACAGGGAAAACAGAAGACCTTTATCTCAATGAAGAGCAGTAGGCAGAGGGAGAGGGAGAAGCAGTCTCCCTGCTGAGCAAGGAGCCCAATATGGGGCTCAGTCCCAGGACCCTGAGATCATGACGTGAGCCAAAGGCAGACGCTTAACCAACTGAACCACCCAGGCGCCCCAATGACTTTCTATTTTTAATTATTATTATTATTTTTAGATTTTTTATTTATCTATTCGACAGAGAGACAGCCAGCGAGAGAGGGAACACAAGCAGGGGGAGTGGGAGAGGAAGAAGCAGGCTCACAGCGGAGGAGCCTGACGTGGGGCTCGATCCCATAACGCCGGGATCACGCCCTGAGCCGAAGGCAGACGCTTAACCGCTGTGCCACCCAGGCGCCCCTATTTTTAATTTTTGTATGAATAAGTCTGTTGGTAAATATACTGAGTTGTTTCTGCTTCCTCAGTTGGGCTGTAAAAATTTTTTATCAACGTTGAACAGTCTAGCACGACCATAAGGGAGTATCCATAGGTACACTTAAAAAAAAAATCAATCTTTCATCTTTTGTAGAAAAAGTAATCTAGTGAGTATTGCAGGGAGTGGAAAGCAGAAGTTAGCCATTGCCATTAGGAATTGACAGATAATGCCCTCTGAGCTTTTTCCTCTGTGCCATCATTATAGCTACATGGTGATAGAAAAAAGAATATTTTGGCCCTTTTCTATACAATTGGTACAAAAAGGGCCACATACAGGAATACTCTAAAGAATACATTACAAAAAAAAAAGAAACTTCCAGCGCTATTAATGAAATGAATCAGTGGTCATTAACATGGGATTTGTGATACATTTTATATGTTCTTGATTAGATTCAAGAACCGAAGAATAAGGCCTAATTGATGAAAACAGGCTGTAATTTTATGCTTTTAATATAATGGCCTCTGGCCAAATCCGGACAAAAGAAAGAGCGTTTGATTCGTTACTTTAGATTTGTTTCTCCCATCCTCCTCGAAAATAGAAATGATTTACAGTTTTAATATATTTTTCATGTACAATTAACATCATTGTTGCCAGATTTACGGAGGAGCCAGGAGAACGGAGCCTTAGTGATTTATGAGGGGCGCATGGAACAGAATTAATGCTACCAGCAGCAGAGTTTAATGGGAAAAAGCAAAAACACAAAAATCTTAAAAATGAGAAGAACGCTTGGTGTCAAAAGCGTGTTTGCTTTAGGCAAGCTCTTGGTCTTACAGGATGCCTTTTTTAAAAATTTTAACAGCAACAACGAAATATGATATTCACATTGGGGACTTCCTTCCATTTCAAGTTTCACGTGGAATTTCAATATGGTAACATACACAATGTGGTTATATGAGGAACCGAGGGAAAATCCAGTTAAGATCGACATTTTTAGAAAGAAATGGGCACAGGGAATATTTTAAAGATTCAGTATCTTCTTTCACAATTGGCATAGAATTGAAAACCACATCTTTGAGAGCCAATAGATTCTTTTAAAAACATTTCCACATTACAAAAATTGTCAGACTTGCGTGTTTGTACGTGTTGTTGCTTTGTGTATTTGTTTACTTCGAAAGGCTCTTTCACTGGACTTTGGAAGATGAGCATGTATTTGCCAGGAGGGGCTCATCATAGACGTAACCTTTTCTCACTGACCACCTCTCCTTGGTTGAGACCGGGGAAGTAGGGAGAGCTGCTCTGGAGTGAGAGATATGAACCTCTAACACCCACTGGTCAGTCCTTGTCTTTTAAAAGAGACCCATGTTGCGGAAAATGCGGATAAACCCAAGATGTTGCTACAGAGCATCCAGGTATCTGTGAATTTAATGTTTGGGAAGAAAGACTCTAATGATGGGTACCTTTTTGTCTATGTAGCCAATAAATGTGTGCAGGGCAAAATCAAACATCAGTGAATAGGCTCAACCAAGCTTGCTTCCAAAACGCTTTCTCTGCCCCCGGACCTCAAAGGTAACTCCTGTATGCTTTGCGGATTATCGGTCCCTTGCATTGGTCTCCATCCTTTCCTGTTTCAATAGATGGCATGCTTACCTTTTAAATCCATCAGAAGGAGTAAGGGTTGTGTTAGTCCCCGTGAGTCTTCCAAGCTGCTAACAACCGAGACCATAGTTACCTGTTAAAATGTGAATCTTGGCATAAACATTAGACCACTGGTTTCTTTTCCTCTTTGGAAGCATCACTTCACTTTTCTCTGTTGCTGTTGTACTTTACAGAATCGTTTCGTCTAATGTCTCCTGAAACCACAATGATTAAAAACCCCACTAGCTGTGGATTTTAGCTGTGGGAAATGCCCATTCGTGCAAGGCTGGAGTGTTTGCAAATATGGTCATAATGTTTTGGGGGAGACAACATGACAATAGGTAGCAAAATGCCTGAAATACATTACACTTCAAGAAATTTTATCCTCGAGAAGTAATTGGACAGGCGCAGAGGGATGAATGTGTAGGGGTTTTCCTTGCTGAGTGCTTACGATAGCCAAAATAGTAAATAAATAAATAAGGGAAAGGCTGCAACAATTTTTAACAGTCTAGAAATTGTTCTATAATTAGAGGTACAATGCAAACATGGAATACTAGCCATTAAAATCACATTATAGGATAATATTTGGTGATATGGGGAAATATTCAGAGTGCAGTATTATGTTGAAAACGTCTTAATCATATTGTCTGTTGTTGGTCTTGCAACCTTTTCTTTTAAGTTCCCTTGTATAATTACTCTGGAACTTCTTAGTTTTATTCTATATAATGACAAGAACAGAAGATGATGACAGGCTGACATGTTGTGTGCTGAGAATCTTTACGGTGGTGTGAACAGAAATGCTGGGGGAGGCAGGAGGAACCTGCCAGGCAGCTCTGCCTCCTTTGGGCTATACCAGCCCTTAGGACCCCATGTCCTGGGGCTATATTAACCCTACATCGAAGATTGTGAGCGTGCTCTGGTTTAAGTAGTCGACCAGGGTGTGTGTGCACATTGCAAATCTCTTCTCTCCTCTGTGTCCTGACCACAATCCTCATTTCTGATATTCTTTGTTGAAACAAAAATCAATAGTTTTGATTCAGCAAAGATCCCTCAGTGTTTGTTTTTTCCCCTTCCTTATGCCTTTTTCTCAGTAGGACACACTTAAGAAATCCTGACCTCTACTCCAGCATCACAAAAATGTCCTCCTACGTATTTTTCTGTGAGTGTTGGAGTGCATGCATACATTGTTAATCTACACAGAGTTTTTTTTAATATGGTGTGAGATAGGGATCCAGTGTTATTTTTTTCTCCAAATAAAGAAATGATGTTTTCAACAAGTAATATAAGCAATGTCTCCTTTTGCAGTGATTTGGTGTCAGGCAGCATCCTAATAGGGACAGATGACACACAAAGGTATTATATTAATAAGTGGGGCAGGATATAAGGCAATCCAGCACAGGGTAGTGCAGTAAACCCGGAGCAGCCATATTAGGGAGCCCTTATGAGAAGTTATGGCTGCCCATTTGGGTTGTACTGGTCATACCTGCTGGGGGGGTGACTGGAGGTTGTACGTACAGGCTCTTCTCTCTTTCTTCCTCCAGGTTGTCTGCTACGATCACCTTCGGTTTCCTCCAGGGGAAGCCAGAGGCAAGAGAGATTCCCTATGGGTTCAGGGCAGAGAGCCCTGTGGGTCCGACAGCAAGAAAGTAAATCTCAAAGGGTTCTGCCAAAAAATAACCCGGTACAAACTTCTGCCATCCCCCACTTATGCATAGGGCAAGCTCTGTGTTTTATATTTGGTCTCATTCAGTCAGCAGTCCGTTCCTGCACTAGGCAAAGGTGACTCACGTAGAGCAAAATGGCCCTATGCTGTTCTTCCACATTCCCTTTGCATTTGTAGGTGTCAGTTCTTTTTTGGACAATTTGGAATCAGTGTGTCAAATTCTGCAAAATTCTGCCATCTTTGTTGGGAGTTGTATTGAGTTAAAAGATGACTTTAGGAAGAACAGATATCATTCTACATTCCTGTTGCCTTAGCCATAAGCTGGAATAGTTTCCCACCTGAGATTTAATTTTACCTCTGTTAAACTAATGCGTTCCCCCCCTTCTTTTTTTTGCAAGTAGTATCTTACTTTGTATGTCATTTCCTACTCCTGCTATAAAACAATGTCTTGATTCTATAGTCAGGAATCTTTTTGGGATTATCTGTTATTTCTAGTAGCTTATCTACCATATGGCGTGGATTCCATAAAAGTGGTCATACTCTACAATAATGACCATTTTCTCTCTTCCCCCTTTGAACATTTATTCGTTGCCTTTATCCCTGTTGTCATTGTATTCATTCAGGACATCCAGTGTTGGATTGAACTGTGTTGGGGCAAACTGGCATCCCTCTTCATGATTTTATAGGAAAACAGTTCAACATCCTTTAATAAATGTGATATTGACTAGACGTTTTGGGTAAATGGCCATTTTCAGGTAAAAGAAATTACCTTCGATTTCCAGTTTTCCACTAAGTTAAAACATTTTTAAAATCATAAATAAGCATTGAATATCGTCACAATTATTTCTAGCATCTTTATGGCTGGTCACAAGATTTTTCTTTCTTTTTTTTATTCACTTGGTTTAATAACACCCTAGGTCTTTTTCTGTTAAAGCATTTTGGAAACGGCCCCATGTTGATCTTAAGGTGAACTTTGAAAAATCTGCCAGTACTCTATTTGCTTTGTTAATATTCACTTAGGATGCCTGCATCTTCATTCATAAGTGAGTTTGACTTATAATTCTGATTTAAATTTAAGTTTGATTCAGCTTCTAAATTTGATCTTTTGACCTTGTACTACAGTCCTATTGTTAAGCTAATCTTACAAAAATATTTGTCTGCTTGTCTTCATTTTATACGTTCTGAACAAAATTTCAGTAAGAACTGAAGCACTAGAAATTGCTTAAAAATAATCTTGAATGTTGAGTTTTTATGTAGGAGAATTTTTTTATTACTATTTTGTATAATAGTCTTTATTTAGATCTGTTTGTGTTGTACATTCTTTACTTTCTCTCAAATATTTATTTAAATTTATTTTTTCACATCAGTGCTTATGTCATTAAAATATTTCTATTTTAATATTTTTATTTTATTTGAAATGATTTAAAGTGATTCCCTCACTTCTCAGCCTCATTAATTTTCATTATTTCTCAGTTTTGCTTGATCAGTGTTACCAGAAGTTGGCTTATATTAATAAGCTTTCAGTAAACTAGCTTTCATTTTGATAATTAGCTTGACTCTTTTTTCGTTCCCTATTTCACAGATTTCTACTCTTTATCATATATTATTTTCTGATTGAGTTGGATGTATTTTGTTTGCAGTGTTCTAGCTTTTTTCATTTGTCTCCATGGCCCATTTATTTGCAATCTTCCCTATTATCTTGTAAGCATAGTTGAAGTTTTAATTATCCCCGTAAGCACTTCCGTAGACCTGTCAGAGAAATGTTCACATATGACACCTACCTTATCGTTGAATTCCACGTAGTTTGTGTTTTTACCTTAGCTTAAAGGTATACACACACATGTAGTGTTCTAACACTTTTGTAGGATGTTTTTATCAATTTTTATTTGATTTGATTCGGTTCAAAGAATAAATTGCTATTTGGTACTGTTTCTTTGTAGTACCGTTTATGAATGATACCGTTTGGAATCATTCTGCGTGTGCTTGAAAGCCACACACGCAAGCACTCACGCATATATGTGCACACATGTAATTACAGATGTATGCGTGTGTGCACATTTTAGGGGTATAGATTTCCATGTGCGTCTATCCGATAACACTTGACGGGATTACTCAAACATTCTGTATCTCCCATGACTCTTTGATCTCCTATGTCTATGCATTTCAAGAAGGTGTTATTTTAACCTCTCACAACATTTTGTGGAATGTTAAGGGTAACATTCCTTTATTTTAAGCATGTTGTATATATGAACACAAATATGAGAGAGATTAGTGACTTTTTACATGCTTTGAGGTTTTATTAGGTGCGTTCATCAACGTCTTGGTGATACCATCTTAACTACTCTTCCTCCTCCAGCATTTAATGGCCAATTGTGACATTGATGGTATTTTTGTCTGATATTAAATTTACATCCTGGGTATTTTTCAGCCGTATTTACCTTCTATTTTGTATTTTGGGTTTCGTCATTTTCAAGTTGAGGAGACCTCCTGTGTTAAATCCATCTATTTAAATAAATCCATTTTAAGTTTCTCTGTATGTTGTTAAAGCTATTTGTAATCCTATTTTATCAGTTTATTGCACTTCTAATATTCCAACTGCCATTATTATACAGCTTATAATTTTTGTCATTCTATTTTGGGTTTTCTGTGTACCACCATGATTGATTTTTTATTTGTTTTCTTTGGTTTTCCTACTTCTGTTGTACCATTTTTAAGTTTCTATTGCTAATGTCATTGTTACAGTAGTCTTTCTTCTGTGCTCTGTTTTTCCTTCTCATACGTTAGATTCATGGAGTGTTCCTGTACTTGTTGGAGTGTGATATCCTGCAACTATATTTCTGTGTAAGACCCATATCTATTCTCAGGGCGCCTGGGTGGCACAGAGGTTAAGCATCTGCCTTCGGCTCAGGGCGTGATCCCGGCGTTCTGGGATAGAGCCCCACATCAGGCTCCTCTGCTATGAGCCTGCTTCTTCCTCTCCCACTCCCCCTGCTTGTGTTCCCTCTCTCGCTGGCTGTCTCTATCTCTGTCAAATAAATAAATAAAATCTTTAAAAAAAAAAAAAGACCCATATCTATTCTCATGGCCTATCAACCTTTTGAATATCCACTGTTTTCTTCAGAACAAAATCTGGAGGAAGCCCACTCTTACCTCCCATCTCCCACCATGCCAGACTCTAAGAGAACTTTGGCTCAAGATTATTTTTGGATTTCTTTTTATTCACTTTGTAAAAGTTTTTTATTTAAATTCCAGTTAGCTCACCTACAGCGTAATGTTGCCATTAGGGGTACAATAGAGTGGGGATTTCTTTTTAGATTATTGTCTCCTGAGGCTATTAATGCTTTCTGCTTACCTGTACTCTATTCCTTTGTTCCACATTCATTTCTCTGTTTGCAGAAATACATGTTTTTTCCGAGATTTTCTCCAAGGGGGTTTAATGTGGCACATTTTGTAAGATTTTTCATACCTGGATAAATCTTCAGTTTTCTTTTTCATTTAAGAGATAACTTTTACTGGGTATAAAAGTCTAGGTTTCCACCAGAAGTTTTTTCCTGCTTTATCGAAGATTAGTTGCCCAAAGAGCCGAGGGTCCATTTCTGGGTTCTNAAGAAGCTGTGGTCCATATATACAATGGAATATTACTCAGCTATCAGAAAGAACGAATTCTCAACATTTGCTGCAACATGGACGGCACTGGAGGAGATAATGCTAAGTGAAATAAGTCAAGCAGAGAAAGACAATTATCATATGATTTCTCTCATCTATGGAACATAAGCTAGGATGATCGGTAGGGGAAGAAAGGGATAAAGAAAAGGGGGGTAATCAGAAGGGGGAATGCAACATGAGAGACTATGGACTATGAGAAACAAACTGAAGACTTCAGAGGGGAGGGGGTGGGGGAATGGCATAGACTGGTGATGGGTAGTAAGGAGGGCACGTATTGCATGGTGCACTGGGTGTTATGCGCAACTAATGAAGCATCGAACTTTACATCGGAATCCGGGGATGTACTGTATGGTGATTAACATAATATAATAAAAAAATCATTAAAAATAAAAAAAAATAATAAAAAAAATAAAATAAAAGTCTAGGTTTCTTCCTCTCCCTTCACCTTGTTGAAAGTAATTTGCCATTTGTATCCTGTGTTCCTTTTTCCATTCCGTGTGAGTGTGAGAACGCCCGTATTAGCCCCATTGTCCTTCCTTTGAATGTCATCTGCTTTTTTCCTCATTGCAAGTTTTAAACATACTCTGTGTCTGGTTAATGTTCTTAAAAATCACGATAATTGGCCCAGAGATTAATTTTGATTTGTTTTTAAAACAGGCTTGTTTAATTTGTGAGTACTTTCTGTCTTAAGCCTTGTGTTTTCTTTACTCCTTGGAAATTCTCAGCCGTTGTTTCTAGCCATTAATCTTTGTTCCTCTCTCTTTATATAAGTGTTCCTGTCAGATGAAGGATGACATTTACATTTATGTCTTACTTATTTTGGTGTTTAGGGGATTTTTCTTTTCATGTCACTCTCCTAGATACCTTCTGGAAAATGTCTCTCTTAGGGTGCACCTGTGTATTCCTTGGCTGTGTGATTCCATTTCAGAGCATTCTTTGAGCTCTTAACGTTCAACAGTTTTATTTTTCCTCCCCCTGTATCTCTCTTGACCTCCTCCACCCCTCATAATTGTGTGTTCCCCACTTCCGATGGCCTCCCAGTGTGGGATATTGAATACTTTTCTACTGAATCCCTTCTGTTTGTGTGGGTCGTTCATCCTTCTAATAAATAGATTATTCTATTTGTTTTTTGTGCTTCTCGTCACCTGGCTCCTAAGTATTTCTTATGAGTTTAGCATTGTTTCCTTGGGGCCAGCAGATAATGTGGCAGGTGATTCATGTTTGAGGGCTAAGTAAAACCCTGCTCTAGATCTAATTCTTCTGGAAAGTTCGGAAGAAGAAGAATGGGGTCATTTCAGAGATGCCTCTGGAATTCCAATTTGAGTTCCTGAACCAGGAACATTATATTCTTTCCTCCCTTTCCATCCGTCCCATCCGCAGGCAGGCTCTCATCTGAGACTCTGAAAAGTTCAATTGTAAATACTCAGCCTTCTGCACGGAAGGCGTGGGAGGGGATGAGAACGTGTTTTTCCCACCTGGCTCTTTTCATTGCCATAAAATCCCCACTCTGGTGGGGAACCATAAAGGACCTTTAATTCTCCCGGGTCTGCGCCCTGAACTTCCTGATTCGGCATCACGGTGGTAGAAAAAGCAAGCAGTCCCCCCACACAGCGTGGGGGACGCGGGGAGATGAAGCTCTTTCTCACCTGTGGGAGGATCCTGGATTGTCAGGATCCTAAGACCTCATTCACCTCGTGAAAGAGCGCGGCTCTGTTATTTACCTCTCCTGCGTCTCTCCATTTCTGTAGTGATTTCAGGAAAGGTAAATACTTTGATCAAAGAAACAGACAAAGAAATTTAGGTGGCTTGTTCAGAAAATGGTGTGGAAAATTCTGTGACTGCACTGGTCTTGGAGAATCATGATTTCTGTAAATAAAAGGAAGCCGTTTCCAGATGTCATAAAAATTTAAAAAAAAGCAAGAAAGAGGAATTACTTCTGGCTGCAAGAATATTCTCTCGCAACATCTTGCTGTATCTCCATCTGTTATTGTTAACTTGTGGGCCAACAAACCTACAGCAGTCTGGGGTTCTTCAATTGCCAACGGTTTTCATTGCATTAGAACCCGACGTGTCTGTCTTCTGTCAGTGTGTATTTCTATGGTTGGCTTCGCGTTGGTTCCCACATAGCCTTCGTTGAATGACATCAGGACAATCTCCAAGACCCGAATTGAACTTGGGAAGCTCTTTGTATCAAGACAAAAGAGGGCACCAGATTGCGGTCACGTGGAAAACGCAACCAAAAAAATGTTTGGCTATTCCAGAATATTGTATGTTCCAACCCAGGCTTTGATAGACAGTAAGATTTCTCCCACTGGAGAACCTTAGGGTCATATTCTTTTTATTTCATATGATTTTTGTAGAGGCCTTAGCCCTCAAGCCGGATTTTCCCTCTCATGGAAAGATTTTTCACGAAGCTCTTTGTAAATGGTTAAAAAATACACCCATGCTTCCTGAGACAGAAGTACCAACAGATGTGGGACCTCGAATGGTTGACCAATGCTGGTTACTGCAGACATGATTTACTGTAGATGTCTTCAGGACCAGCCGTGTTCTCTACACTTTCTTGAGCTTGTGTGACATCGAAAGAAACAACTGTGGATTTTTCATACTCATTTTTGCTTTGGATAATTTTTCTTTCTTCCCCTTCGCTGGCCAATGTTCCTATAAGTACTTACCCCTGTTTCCTCTTCGTCATGTGATCTGTGCTACAAAATCTGATTAAGACACTCACTAGAGTCCTGCTTGAATCAGAACAAAGAAACCCATAGAGTCATCTCTGCTGGGATGACGGCGAGGGAGCCAAAGTTTGAATACGGTCACTTGCCATTTTGAGGTAGGTCTGGCATGCGACAGGTTACTTACCTTCTCAAAGTCTCAGCTGTATCTGATGAGTAAAGAGGGGCTAATTATAGGACCTACCTCACCGGGGCTGTTGTAAGGATTTGTGAGATAATTGATGTAAATTCTAAGCATAGCGCCCCACTCATGGGAGGTCCTTAATTAACGTGAGCAGTAACTAATATTATTATCCGTAATGACACTTAAACTGATCGGGCTGAGCTACCAGGGAACTCATCCACTCCCAGAACTGACTGTTCTTTCATTCAGTGACTTGTTTCCTTTTTTTTTTTTTTTTTTTTTAAATAGCTCCAAATAAGTACCAGTCATGATCTAGGTGTGAGTATAAGGTGATGACTCAAACAGTGTTTGCATTCAAGATGCCTATCATTTTGGGGAGTGGCCTTTAATTTGTCCTGCTCAGAGATGCTTGTGTTTACTTGACATCTTGATTCTTGTTTCTATTCTGGGTAGCAAAGATTATGTAACTACTTTTCCAAATCAGTGATAAGATGTGATGCATGTTTTTTCCCCTGGGGGTAAATTAATTGCTCTAATCTCCATTTGAGGCTATTTTTGGAGTGTTAATATCATCATAGTAAATATGATGGCATTGCGAATGGTAATATAAATAGGGTGGTGCCCTAATAGTAGAGAAGTCATATCTTCATGATTTAGCAGGTCCTGCAAAGTGTTGTACAAAAATAAAAATTTCTGGCTATATTTAGAAGCTGGAAATTTTTGCAAAAAATCCACATTTACAACATCGCTTACAAATATGTAAGGTTGAGCAACACTGGGCCAGTGGTTGACTAGGGATGAGGAGTGACTTTTCCTTTTAGACATGACATTCACTTTGCCACACTCCCCACCGCTCCCTAATGTGGCCTCAACACTCAGGTTGAATATATGTTTCCTGCTTTTTTCCTCCTGTATTCTTACCTGACTCATATTTTTTTTCTGAAAGCTCTGAATTTATGCTTTGATCATGGGGTTGTTTTGGCATTTTTAAAAATCAATAATCCAACATCAAGTACTGACTCAAAAATTCTCATAGTTACTAGATCATCTCACAGAGTACTTTAGAAAACATTTCTTTTGACGTTTGCATCAACAAATAATAGATGTGTAATTATCCAAGTAGATACTAAATACGATAAAGATTCCTATCTTCCTAAAATCTTGTGTCTGCGAGCTGCTTTATTTTTAAGCAGAGGCATGAAGTCCTTCATTCACATATATGTGAGTACCTACTATGAAACAGGTACTTTTCCAAGTAGTGAAAGAATAGACCCCAGTAGATACCATCCCTTTCCTCATGGAATTTAAGTGAATAAAGAAGCAAATAATGTAGTGTTTTAAATAGTGATACATGCTGTGGAGGAAAATCATACAGATTAAAGTAGATAGGGAATAATAGGAATGAAATGGCACAATTGATAAGTGCAGAGGACAGTGGAGGCTGAGCTCGATGGGAAGAGTTTTCTAGAAGTACAAAACAGCTTGTGCAAAGACCCTGATGTGTTGGGGTGCCTGGGTGGCTCAGACATTAAGCGTCTGCCTTTGGCTCGGGTCATGATCCCAGGGTCCTGGGATTGAGCCCTGCATCGGGCTCCCTGCTCGGCGGGAAGCCTGCTTCTCCCTCTCACACTCCCCTGCTTGTGTTCCCTCTCTCACTGTCTCTCTCTGTCAAATAAATAAATAAAATCTTAAAAACAAAAAAAAGACCCTGATGTGGTATAGACCTCGGTGTGTTCAAAGAATATCAAGGTGACCAGTGTGGCTGGACTACAGCAAGAGGCAGAGCGGAGATGAGAATGGAGAGGGGCTAGGCGTTGGACCCTACAAGATTTGCAGGCCATCGGAAGGACTTTAGCTTTTCAATGGCAGGGATGGGAAGCCACAACTGAGTTTTGAGCAGAAGAGTGACACGCTAACGCTCACATTTTTATCAGATCACTCTGAGTTCTAGTTGGGAAACGAGCTGTAAGTAAGGAAGTGGGAGCATATTTAGGGAGACCAGTTGGCTCACCTCTGTAAAAATGCAGTCAAGAGATGACAGTGGGGAGCTGGCAGGTGAGAAGTGTTCTGATTCTGGGAATATTGCAGGGGATGAACCAACAGAAGGCTCGGATGGGGAATGAGAGAGAAAGAGTCAAGTCAGGGCTGAATCTAGTTCCTTTGGCCAGAGGAGCAGGAAGGATGGAGTTGCCCAAGGACAGAGAGCTTGTAGAAGGAGCAGTTTGGGGATAAGGAACTGGATTTTCTGCAAGTTAGGGACAACAGATATAGCCGAGTATAGAAGTGTGCCTGTGAAGGGAGAGCTCTGGCGTGGAGATACCCAAGAAGGAGACATCAGAAAGCAGATGGCATTTGTAGTCAGGAGACTGAATCAGAGTGACATGGAGAAACAAGTAGGGTAGAAGGGGAAGAGGAAAAAGAGGAGGAGAGAGAGGAGGAAGAGAAGGAAGGGAAGAGGAGAGAGACGATGAAGAGGGAGAAACAGAGACAATAGAGGTAAAGCTGAGTTATCCAAACACCAACATTTCAATTATTCCGTGGTTCATTTTCTCTCTCTCTCTCGTGATGCAGGCAGATGGTGGGTTGGTGTCAGCCCAGCTTTTAATCCGCGTCTTCCTCACTCCAGAATCCAAACTGGGGGCATCCCCCAGAACTGAGGATGTTGGGCTCATGGCAGAAGGGAAGTGTGTTACAGTCCTTCAACCTTCTGCTCAGGTGTGATGCATGCCACATCTAGTCACATTTGATTGGTTCAACCATGTCGTCCTCTGGGGACATGCTTCAAGGAGCATGACCATGGGTGGAGATCAAGAGGGGAAACAGCAGATTAGGTCCTGGCGGGCACGTGTACGGTGTTTCAAGAAAAACGGATCNTGGGGTTGTTTTGGCATTTTTAAAAATCAATAATCCAACATCAAGTACTGACTCAAAAATTCTCATAGTTACTAGATCATCTCACAGAGTACTTAGAAAACATTTCTTTTGACGTTTGCATCAACAAATAATAGATGTGTAATTATCCAAGTAGATACTAAATACGATAAAGATTCCTATCTTCCTAAAATCTTGTGTCTGCGAGCTGCTTTATTTTTAAGCAGAGGCATGAAGTCCTTCATTCACATATATGTGAGTACCTACTATGAAACAGGTACTTTTCCAAGTAGTGAAAGAATAGACCCCAGTAGATACCATCCCTTTCCTCATGGAATTTAAGTGAATAAAGAAGCAAATAATGTAGTGTTTTAAATAGTGATACATGCTGTGGAGGAAAATCATACAGATTAAAGTAGATAGGGAATAATAGGAATGAAATGGCACAATTGATAAGTGCAGAGGACAGTGGAGGCTGAGCTCGATGGGAAGAGTTTTCTAGAAGTACAAAACAGCTTGTGCAAAGACCCTGATGTGTTGGGGTGCCTGGGTGGCTCAGACATTAAGCGTCTGCCTTTGGCTCGGGTCATGATCCCAGGGTCCTGGGATTGAGCCCTGCATCGGGCTCCCTGCTCGGCGGGAAGCCTGCTTCTCCCTCTCCCACTCCCCTGCTTGTGTTCCCTCTCTCACTGTCTCTCTCTGTCAAATAAATAAATAAAATCTTAAAAACAAAAAAAAGACCCTGATGTGGTATAGACCTCGGTGTGTTCAAAGAATATCAAGGTGACCAGTGTGGCTGGACTACAGCAAGAGGCAGAGCGGAGATGAGAATGGAGAGGGGCTAGGCGTTGGACCCTACAAGATTTGCAGGCCATCGGAAGGACTTTAGCTTTTCAATGGCAGGGATGGGAAGCCACAACTGAGTTTTGAGCAGAAGAGTGACACGCTAACGCTCACATTTTTATCAGATCACTCTGAGTTCTAGTTGGGAAACGAGCTGTAAGTAAGGAAGTGGGAGCATATTTAGGGAGACCAGTTGGCTCACCTCTGTAAAAATGCAGTCAAGAGATGACAGTGGGGAGCTGGCAGGTGAGAAGTGTTCTGATTCTGGGAATATTGCAGGGGATGAACCAACAGAAGGCTCGGATGGGGAATGAGAGAGAAAGAGTCAAGTCAGGGCTGAATCTAGTTCCTTTGGCCAGAGGAGCAGGAAGGATGGAGTTGCCCAAGGACAGAGAGCTTGTAGAAGGAGCAGTTTGGGGATAAGGAACTGGATTTTCTGCAAGTTAGGGACAACAGATATAGCCGAGTATAGAAGTGTGCCTGTGAAGGGAGAGCTCTGGCGTGGAGATACCCAAGAAGGAGACATCAGAAAGCAGATGGCATTTGTAGTCAGGAGACTGAATCAGAGTGACATGGAGAAACAAGTAGGGTAGAAGGGGAAGAGGAAAAAGAGGAGGAGAGAGAGGAGGAAGAGAAGGAAGGGAAGAGGAGAGAGACGATGAAGAGGGAGAAACAGAGACAATAGAGGTAAAGCTGAGTTATCCAAACACCAACATTTCAATTATTCCGTGGTTCATTTTCTCTCTCTCTCTCGTGATGCAGGCAGATGGTGGGTTGGTGTCAGCCCAGCTTTTAATCCGCGTCTTCCTCACTCCAGAATCCAAACTGGGGGCATCCCCCAGAACTGAGGATGTTGGGCTCATGGCAGAAGGGAAGTGTGTTACAGTCCTTCAACCTTCTGCTCAGGTGTGATGCATGCCACATCTAGTCACATTTGATTGGTTCAACCATGTCGTCCTCTGGGGACATGCTTCAAGGAGCATGACCATGGGTGGAGATCAAGAGGGGAAACAGCAGATTAGGTCCTGGCGGGCACGTGTACGGTGTTTCAAGAAAAACGGATCAAGTGTGCTAACTCCTGCTGGTGCCTATAATGATCTGAGGATGGTAAATAATCAGCCCGAGTGTTTAACTTGAAGGTCATGGTCACCTGGCAGGAGCTCCTTCATCGGAATGTCAGGGCATATCCGTTTCCATGAAAATGCTCTCATAAAATGACAAAAGAAAAGTCAGTCTCTTATGGGAAACCAAAATCAAAAGAAATCTCACCAAAAGATATCTGCTGTGTGGCATCCAGGAATAAATGCATTCGTCCGCTAGTTAGAATGCTATAATCATAATTAAACACTCACACGCACAGAATGAACTATGCTAATGGTTAAAGTCACATCCCCAGGAACTGGCCAATGTCTTGGCACTTGTGTAAGGCTCAGCGAATAGTTGTTGACCGAGAGTGATGTGTGAATCCAATGTCTGCTCTTGTAGAGTGTTCATTACCTTCTTTATTTCTTCTGTAAAAATCACCCTCCCTGAACCCAGTGCCTGTTGTCATTTCCGCACCTTGCTCCTTGTGCAAAGAGACGTGCGTGATACAGCAGTGGGGTGGGTGGGACCACCCTCTTTGACGACCCTCTTTTGCATCCTAACAGCTCACAGGAAACCACTGGACATTTGAAACAGGTGGTGTGTCTTGGGCGCGTCTGAGTGTTGCTTGGAGACATTCTAGAGAATTCCAAACACTTACCTTGTCCTCTTCACCCCCCCAGTTCTGAAAAGATTTCTCCCACTGCAGGGACCATCTGTGTGTCTGCTTTGTTTTGTCTCTGTGTGTCCCTATTTCTGGAATGCTGCTTCTTCCCCGTTTCCACTGTTCCAATTTCTCCTCCATCAGTGGAACGCTGGGTTTGGGGTTAACTTGTCCCTCTCCACGAGGAGATTCAAAGCCCCTGAGGACAAGGGTGTATTTTTGCTCGCCTTCCCCTGTAACAGCACAGGTGCTCCATGTTGGAGAACAGCATCCACTGAACAGGAATTTCCTTTTCAGCTTTTTAGCAAAAGGATGCATGAGCTCCCCGATATCGTCAAGACACAGCATGACTGTTCTTGCATGCGGTGCTGTGATTATGTAAAATTTATCTGTTTTGCTACCAACCCGACCTCTCCTCGTAATAATCAAGATGTCTTGGAATAGTTGATGCTGAATTATTAAACGGTCCTCTCTGCCCCTTGCTCATAAAAGAACATACCTCTTTCATCACACAGGCATCATTCCTAATATTTTTTTTCTTTCCAGAAACCACTTAGAGATGAGGATGCACTTTAGAAAATGGGTTGATTTTTAAAAATGAGTTATAGGAGTAGCAATGGGAGACATGATGACTGGTGTTTATTTCCATTAGGGATTGTTTTTCTGGATTTAATAAAGAAGATAAAGTGCTGCGTATTAGTTTATCAGCAGGATTCCATGGTTTGCAGCATGACAGCAAAGCATGCTCTCTGAATAGAAGCGGAAATTCAGGAAGCTGGCAGGAACGTTTATTAAACTTCCTCGAGGATAAAATAATTTGATAAATGAGTTGTCCACCACCATCATCACAGACAACCATATGCCATCCCTTCATTTTCATAATCATAGGGATTCAAGAAGAGGTGCTCCAATTTGATGTTTAGTTTACCTGCGTCTGATTACTCGAATGACAAAAGGGAAAGTAAGCAATTAAGAGACAATGAAACTTTGATAATTTCAAGTTATGAAACGTTGGATGTGCGTGTTTGCCCTTGAAACGTTGCGTGCGTGTGTGTGTGCGATGAAAAGAGACTTCTACGGAGCCTAGTTCTTTTTTTTTTTTTTTTTTT
>NC_048238.1:3766399-3768012 GCF_002007445.2 Ailuropoda melanoleuca | reverse complement strand
GGATCACGCCCTGAGCCGAAGGCAGACGCTTAACCGCTGTGCCACCCAGGCGCCCCTACGGAGCCTAGTTCTTGCTAAGAGCTTTCCATTACAGAAAAGCTTTACCTGTGTTTTGACACTGACAGGATATAGTCAGGAAAACGCGAGGGTGTGGTTGAAAGGGGAACCACACCTCGTAATGGAAATGTCTCCAGTGGGAATGTCTTGAAACACCTGCTGCGTTTGTCTCAGTATAAAAGCAAGAGCTGAGCCCTGCAGTTTGTCTCCGTGCATCCCATAAGTATAATATATATTCAGTAAATAAGAAATGTGACTAATATCCCACTGTCATGATTCCTTCTTACATGTTTCTTGCCAGTCTCTGAGGCTCTAAATGTATGAGTATCCAATACAGTATGAGTATCTAATATGGTAGAAGGAATCCAGGGAATATGAAAATATAGAAAAACTAAGATTCATTGGTTGAACAGAAGCAGCTCTAACTCTAGAAATCTACAACAACTCAGATGTGGATGGATTCTTTAACTCCGTGTGCTAAACCATAGCATATATTTTTGGGAAAGAAGAATATCACAGCCTGAATTAGCCCTTATGATACAGTCCGAGTCAGAACATTCCAAAGGACCTTGACAGGGCTACACGCTATAAAGCTAGGCCATTTTTATGGTTTCAGGATGGGGATTTATTGCAAAGTTGTACATTCTTATAGCTTTTTTTCCTCCTTATTAGAGTTTTTTTTTTTCCCCCTAGTAAGTTTAGAAACTTGAACTACCAATTAATTTTGTTATAAATACTTTTTTCATGGGGCCCCTGCTTGGCTCGGTCAGGACAGCATGAGACCCTTGATCATAAGGTTTTGAGTTCAAGCCCCACATTGGGTGTAGAGATTACTTAAAAATAAAATATTTTAAAATATATAGAAAATAAATAAATGTTCACTACTTTCCATTTTTAGAGTTGTGTGTTTTGTAAATTGAGTTTAAACTTTTTTGTTTTTTGAAGATTTTATTGATTTATTTATTTGAGAGGGAGAGACAGCACATGAGCAGAGGGGAGGGGCAGAGGGAGAAGCCGACTTCCCGCTGAGCAGGGAGCCGGATGCCAGCTCGATCCCCGGACCCTGAGGTCATGATCTGAGCCGAAGGCAGACACTTAACTGACTGAGCCACCCAGAGGCCCTATTTGAGTGTAAAATTTAAAGGTTATGTATATAAATTTTAATTGTATTTCTTTTAAATTCATCTATGTATAGGATTTATGAATTACTCTTTTGAGAAAATATGAGTAATGCTTCTCAGAAACTTATCTACAGTAGGTTTTTAAAATACATTTTAAAATCTTATTTTAGATTTATGGAAAATTTTGGAAGATAGTATAGTTTCCATATACCCCACCCGCCAAAGCCCCCTATCACTAATATCTTATATTACTATGACACATTTGATACAGTGAACCAATATTTATACATCACTATTGTCTAAAGAGCACACGTTACCAGATTTTCTCAGTTTTCTTATCCATTGTGTCATCCTGTTCTAGGATCCCACATTGCATTTGGTCTCTGTATATCCTTAGGCTTCTCCTGACTGTGACAATTTCTTATTCTTGCCTTG
>NC_048238.1:3651733-3766366 GCF_002007445.2 Ailuropoda melanoleuca | reverse complement strand
TTGGGTTTTTTTTTTTTTTTTTTTTTGTGACCTTGGCAGTTGTGAGGAGGGCTGCTCCTTCAGTTTGAATTTGTGTGATGTTATTCTCATTATTAAGATTGGGATTTTTGCTTCTGGGGAGGAAGTCCACAGAGACCGAGCGCCCTTCTCCTTATACCATATCAGGGGTTCATGCTGTCACCAGCGTGACTGATCACTGATGGCTTTGACCTTGATTACCTTGGGGAGGTCATGTTGATCACGTGCTCCGCTGCAAGGTGACATTGTCTCCTTCCCAATCTCTGCTCTTTGGAAGGAAGTCACCAACGGGCAACCCACACTTAAGGAATGGGGATTGACCCTCTCCTTTCTTGAGCACAGAGTATCTTCATCAATGTCTCCTCATGAGACATTTGTCTCTTCCCCCCACTTCTTTATGTATCATTTACTTTTATCAGTCTAGATTGGATATTTATTTTATATATTGGGTTTTGATCCAGTATTGTTATTTACCTACAACAAATTTTAGGAAATAACCTGGAACTGAAAATTTTTCATTTTTTAGCATTAAGCTTGCCATTATTTTATCTAGGGGATAGGCCAGAAAAACAAAGTTATATGTCACATTTTAGGACATAAGTTTTTTTTTTTAATAATAATTTTTTATTATGTTAGTCACCATACAGTACATCCCTAGTTTTTGATGTAAAGTTCCATGATTCATTATTTGTGTATAATACCCAGTGCACCATGCAATACGTGCCCTCCTTACTACCCATCACCAGCCTATCCCATTCCCCCACCCGCCTCCCTTCTGAAGCCCTCAGTTTGTTTCCCAGAGTCCATAGTCTCNAGTCCATAGTCTCTCATGTTTCATTCCCCCTTCTGATTACCCCCCTTTTCTTTATCCCTTTCTTCCCCTACCGATCCTCCTAGTTCTTATGTTCCATAGATGAGAGAAATCATATGATAATTGTCTTTCTCTGCTTGACTTATTTCACTTAGCATTATCTCCTCCAGTGCCGTCCATGTTGCAGCAAATGTTGAGAATTCGTTCTTTCTGATAGCTGAGTAATATTCCATTGTATATATGGACCACAGCTTCTTAATCCAGTCATCTGTTGAAGGGCATCTCGGCTCCTTCCATGATTTAGGTATTGTGGACAATGCTGCTATGAACATTGGGGTGCATAAGGCCTNTTCTTAATCCAGTCATCTGTTGAAGGGCATCTCGGCTCCTTCCACGATTTACCTATTGTGGACAATGCTGCTTTGAACATTGGGGTGCATAAGGCCTTTCTCTTCACTACGTCTGTATCTTTGGGATAANTCTTTCTCTGCTTGACTTATTTCACTTAGCATTATCTCCTCCAGTGCCGTCCATGTTGCAGCAAATGTTGAGAATTCGTTCTTTCTGATAGCTGAGTAATATTCCATTGTATATATGGACCACAGCTTCTTAATCCAGTCATCTGTTGAAGGGCATCTCGGCTCCTTCCATGATTTGGCTATTGTGGACAATGCAGCTATGAACATTGGGGTGCATAAGGCCTTTCTCTTCACTAAGTCTGTATCTTTGGGGTAAACACCCAGTAGTGCAATGGCTGGGTCATAGGGTAGCTCAATTTTTAACTTTTTAAGGGACCTCCACACTGTTTTCCAGAGTGGCTGTACCAACTTGCATTCCCACCAACAATGTAGGAGGGATCCCCTTTCTCCACATCCTCTCTAGCAATTGTTGTTTCTTGCCTTGTCAATTTTTGCCATTCTAACTGGCGTAAGGTGGTATCTCAGTGTTGTTTTGATTTGAATTTCCCTGATGGCTAATGATTTTGAACATTTCTTCATGTGTCTGTTAGCCATTTCTATGTCTTCATTGGAAAAGTGTCTGTTCATTTCTTCTGCCCATTTTTTGATTTGATTATTTGTTTCTCGTGTATTGAGTTTGAGAAGTTCTTTGTAGATCTTGGATACCAGCCTTTTATCTGTAGTGTCATTTGCAAACATCTTCTCCCATTCTGTGGGCTGCCTCTTCATTTTTTTGACTGTTTCCTTGGCTGTGCAGAAGCTTTTTATCTTGATGAAGGCCCACAAGTTCATTTTTTCTTCTTCAGACCCCAGGTTGCTTAGTTAAAGTCACTCTCCTAAAAACTAAGTGCTCTCTTCTTCCTTTGAATTTTCTAAACAAATATTTACAATATTCTTTTCTTTCACAGCTTTGGTTAGATGNCCAGACCCCAGGTTGCTTAGTTAAAGTCACTCTCCTAAAAACTAAGTGCTCTCTTCTTCCTTTGAATTTTCTAAACAAATATTTACAATATTCTTTTCTTTCACAGCTTTGGTTAGATGTCTAAATAGCCCAGGGCATTGTATTTTACATATGATGAATATAAGATCTCATGGCCCACAGTAGGTCAGGGGTGTTCTGCACACAAATTTATCTACAAAAGCTTCCTCATATTTTTACTTCCTTAAATAAAAGTGAATAAAAAAATCGATGATACCGTATAAATCTTAAAATAATAATGGTGGGGAATAGCCATATGAAGAGAAGGCACTGTGATCTTGGGACGCCTGGGTGGCTCAGTCATTAAGCGTCTGCCTTCGGCTCAGGGCGTTGATCCCAGGGTCCTGGGATCGAGCCCTGCACTGGGCTCCGTGCTCTGCTGGGAGCCTGCTTCTTCCTCTCCCACTCCCCCTGCTTGTGTTCCCTCTCTCACCGGTGTCTCTCTCTCTGTCAAATAAATAAATAAAAATTTAAAAAATCCTGGCACTGTGATCTTCTTAGGGCCTCACCCTTCTTGTGGGTTTTGTGATGTGCTCTGCTTTGCCAGGTTGAATCTGTATTTTCCCATCCTACAGCCCTGGGTGTTGGTTTTCATGGTGCACCTGCCCCTTCTGATTCACACCTTGGCTCCTCCCTCAGCACGGACTCAGGAACGGATGACAGTGGATCCAAGCAATCTCTGCCATTGTCTTTGATTTCCTCCAAAGGAAATCCCTTGTGCAAGATTACACCCCACAGGAGACACTCAAAGACTGGGGACGCGGGGCTCCCAAAGGCACTTGGAAGCTGTTTCTCCTGGGGGTACATTATGAGTACCTCCAAGGGCCAATGCATGTCTACCTTTCTTTCCAGAATGCTTGCCCAGTGTGCCGTTCTTAGTGAGATTGGTACTTCTGTGTTGGTCTTTGCAGAGCAAAGGCTCTGAAGAGGATGCTGTGCCCAGCTCTGTTGTTACTTGCATTCTACAATTAAATATATTCCCAGATGGAAGGATGCCTATGACTGGAACAGTATATTAGGGAGAACCAACCTGTTGGGGGTACCCGCCTGTAGGATTTCAGCCTATTGAGGGAGATGCACAGACGCCCAGGGCCTGATAGCTCAGCTGTCTAGGAAAGGGAGGGTCATTGCCTTCCTTCCTCTCGAGGCTTCTCTGTTTATGGGTGGAAGTCTCTTGTGGGGGGGTTACCATAGCAAAGGGACCATAGTATCCCAGGGAGGACCCTAGGGAACCCCTTGCAGGGCCTGGGATCAAGAAACCTGCCATGTAGACTATATCCTTCCACCTCCCTTTCCCCAGCTTTGCTCTGCACCTTGCAGCAAAACTTCTGAGAGTGCCTTTTATCCCCCGAACACAACTGTTTGCTAAGAGAGATATTACTCTAATTCCCAAAGGCTTTTAGAGTCTTCCTGGGGGCTGCACTTTTACCGTTCCAAGTGGCTTGGCAGAAGAGGGAAACAGTATGCACACCCAGAGCCCCGCATCCGAGGGAGTGAAACCCTGTGGTTTTTCTTTTCTGCATCGGGAAGGTGTTATTTTTCTGCGCGACTGGCCGGCTCCAGGACACATTTACCCATCAGGGGATACTGAAATTTGGACCCACTTAGCTGGCTTATTTCTGAAACCTTCCCTTTGGGGCATCGCTGCTCTAGTTAGGGGAGCTGGTGCCAACGGATTTGGACAAAGTTTGCCATCACAAAATAAAGCAATACTTCCAAAAGAGAAGGTACGTTACATTCAGCTACGTTGAGTGCACGTTCTGTTTTTTTGTTCTTGGCTTCTTTGTTCTTCCTGTTGTTTTTCACCCGGACGGCTCAGAGAATAAACCCAGAAGGCACGTGATCAATGTGTGTCTCACGTTTGCCACTGTTGAAAGTCTGGGTTTCTACTTGATGGGCCGAAAAGCCAGAGATCAGGAAATTCATAAAAAGAATGGATCCATGACTCAATTCATACATTCTTTGGTTCATTAGGAGTAATCAGCTAATGCAGTTGACCAGTTTACCACATCAGGGTTAGGGGCACTGATCCCACACATAGTCAAAAATCCATGTATGACTTTTTTTTTTTTTAACATTTTATTTATGAGAGAGAGGGAGAAGCAGACTCCCCATTGAGCAGGGAGCCCAATGTGGGACTCGATCTCAGGACCCTGGGATCATGACCTCAGCTGAAGACAGATGCTTAGCCAACTGAAACCCCCCAGTGCCCCTTAAATATATGTATAGCCTTGACTCCCCGAAAACTTAACTAATATCCTTCTGTTGACCAGAAGTCTCACCGATACCATAAACAGTAGAGTAACCCGTATTTTGTGTGTTACATGTCTTACATACCGTATTCTTACAGTAAACTAAGCTAGAGGGAAAAAAAAGAAAATCACAAAGAAGAGAAAATATATTTACAGTACTGTTGTACTGTATTTACTGGGAAAAAAAAAAAACGCATCTCTAAGTGGACCTGCAGAGTTCAAACGCATGTTGTTCAAACGTCAACCGTATAAAACTTGCCAATATAATCATGATGGTTGGGTCATGTCAAGGTTAGTCCCCATTTTTTTTTTCTTTTTAGAGAGAGAGTGTGCATGCACATGTGTGAATGGGCAGGACGGGCAGAGGGAGAGGGAGAGAGAGAATCTCAAGCAGACTCTGCCCTGAATGCAGAGCCCGACTCGGGGCTCGATCTCACAGCCCTGAGATCACGACCTGAACCGAAATCAGGAGTTGAGCGCTTAACCGACGGACCCACCCAGGTGCCCTTGTTTCCATTTTTAATGCAGTTCTTCTTCTCATTTTATGGGTTCCACCCTTGCATAACCCCACATTTAATGGGATTTGAGGTTTGCTGCATGCTTACGTGGCTGGCTGTTACTGAATTTCTAAAGGTTCATAGCGTTGTGAGTTGATACATAAGAATTCTTGCTGGAAGGGAACAGAGACGATTTAAATTGGAATGAGTTTAAAATGAGGTTAATTCCTTGGTGCTTCGAACAGCTATGTCTGGGAGCCATGAGCAGCAACATCGCACCTGATCTCGGAGACAGCCTGGAGGGCTTCCCGGAGGAAGTGTAATTTTGCCCCAAACCTGAAAGATGAGAAGGGAAAGATTGGCCAGGCAATGAAAACCCACAGACAAAATTCTGCAGTCAGTTCCTTTGATGGTATGGACAATGGCTTTCTCCAGCCGAATATTACGTTTCTTCTGCTTTAATTTTGCATGCAAGCGTTAATAAGCATTTTAGGGAAAAAGAAAACCAGGATCGTGCAAGTTTAATACAAAGTAAAACTTTCATTCTGCTGGGAGGTGCGTTTCAGTGAGAAGGCTCCAGAGGTTTGCTTGGAAGTACAAGTCAACATGAGAGTCAGGTGTTTGTTGTGGTACAAGTTTGTCACATTCGAAATCTGTGTTTTGATTATTTCGCCGGCAATATGAGCTACAATTTTTGACTCACCAAGCATGCACTTCGCCCAGATTCTCTTAAAAGCAGAGAATTAAAGAAAATCTTTGTTCAGGATTATTGTTATAGTATACATTGTTTTTGCAGTATTATTATATTATACAAAATGTTGCACAGTGATTTTATTCTTGCAAATACTATGCCGAGAGTAGGGATGTAGGACACGGGCGTGGGAGGCTTGGAAGGCGTGAGAAGCAACACAATGTTCTGTGGATTGGGTAGCTCTTGCTTGGCCCACGGGGGCTGCCTGAAAACCTTTCTGGTGTGTGTGCCAGCACCACCTTCTCAGAGACAGGTCAACCATCAAGAGCCCTGAAGTCAGCAGAGCTGAGCTGAGCTTGGGTCCAAGTGTGTCCACGTCTTAAAGAGTCTGTGTTGAAGTTCGAGCTCATGGTTTAGTTGTGTATCTATCGGCGAGACTGTCGCTAGGATAGTAAGGAAAGGATAAAAAAATAAATCCATACTTCAGAATTCAGGTTATCTGCACCACGGTGGCTCTGAGAGATCTTCGGGTTTTTTTCGAGGTTGAATGCAGGCTGTTCCCTGGAAAGGCACTGGCGAAGTTTAGCTCGTCATCCTGTCTCCCGCGTGGGGATGCCATACCCCGGCTCTGGAGCCACTGTCCGCTCAGCCGCTCGTTCCCAGCTGTGTGTTGCGGGCACATCACAAGTGCTTCTTGTATGTCAGCTCCACCCTTGAGGGAACCTTACGTGGAAGGATTGTTTTTGAATATGCCCAGACGCAACAGTCAGGCAAGCCCAGCCTTAGATAAACTCCTCCCTTTCAAGTTGTTCTAATTCCTGACTGATCTTAAAGAGAAACAAAATTGTTTTCCTGAAGGTCACATGTTTCAGATATCTTCTGAAACGCCAGCCAAGAGGAAACGTGTGTTCTGCTCTTGGCTCTTGTCACCACCTCCCGAGGGAGCGGCGAGTCACAGACGTCCTGATGTTGAGGACTCTCGGGGTCCGTCCGTGAACAAGGCCGTTTGGAGATTGTGGGTGCTGACACAGGAGGACATGGTCTTAATGGGAAGGGTCTCTTGATTCCACATCTCGTTGTCTGGGGGCTGCTTGAAATAACAGACAGTCGTGGTGTTACTAATAGAAGAGCAAGAACATCAGCTACCATTCTTGGAGCACCTGTGAGCTTCCGCACGCTTACAACCTGGTGAAGTCGGGGCCATTCGGACCGTTTCCATGGATCACCCGTATATTTGGGTTCCTTACTAAATGTGTCTTTTCCACTGGACAGATGAAGTCAAGGTTCAGAATGCTTCCAAATTCTGATCAGGGACTCAGATGCAGGAAGTGATGAAGGTAGCTTGTCAGTGCCCCTGACCAGTGAGGCTCCCCACATCTGTGGGTATTTATAGCATGACTGGAAACAGTTGATATTGTCTAACTATTCATATCCATCATAATGGATCCCATCTAGAGTATGTGTATTTCCAGCCTCCAAGTGTTAACCAACTTGGATGAACATAACTTAATACTCTTTTTTTTCCCTAAATGGGATGTTCTTGGGTCCTTGTTTTTGGTGCTGTCTTCAGACTGGTTAATAAACATCTGGAGGGGCGTCTGGAGGCCTCAGTTGGTTAAGCATCTGACTTCGGCTCAGGTCATGATCCCAGGGTCCTCAGATCGAGTCCCGCACTGGGCTTCCCACTCAGCAGGGAGTCAGCTTGCCCTTTTCCCTCTGACCCTCCCCTCCGCTCATGCTTTCTCAAATAAATAAATAAAATCTAAAAAAAAATTATTAAAAAAAATAAAAAATAAACAGCAGGACACGTGTAGATCCAGAGCCCATTATCCACAAAATAGCCCAATCCAACAAAAAAGAAAAAAAGGCAAAACCAGTTCAAATCATGGAAGTGGTTTTATAACTCATTTAGCATAAAACTTGACCTAACAGGTCCAGATGGCAGGATGGTCTTTATTTTCCAGTCTGGGGTAGACATTTAGATGCTTTGCTGATGGAAGTATTAATGAATTGGATTATGTATGAGATGACGTTCTGGGTTCCTCTGGAGGTGTCGAATCATATTTATAAAAACTGACAGACTCTCAATTCCCTCCCTTCCCTACAAAGCGTATTCATTCTCAAGGGCTACACGTGACCAGTGGTTGATCAAGGGTCATGGTGGTCAATGGTCAAGTGGATATTAGGTTGCAAAGAATAGCCACCAAGCCTCGAATTCATACAGTCATTGCAGTAATAAGTCATATTTGCTCTTTTCCAAAAGACACCAAGCCGCTTAACCACCTCCCTTACCTTTACAGACTTGAGTCTGGGTGATGTTTATGGAAGATTATGCAAGCCAAAAAAAAATTAGCTCCCATCAAAATAGTGGCATTTCTTTGTGGAGAAATGAGGTGACGGATAAGTCTTGGTGCCATATGTTCAATTTGCAAGTTAAACTCCCGGCAAGTTAAACTCCCGCGTAATTATTAGGATAGATTTCCAAGGCATGGTTCTGGGATTCTGTGTCAGTCAGAGCAAGGTGATAATTTCCAAGTTAACACTCATTAGGAAAATAATAATTCATTTAATATAACAGGTTCGATGACACTTTCTAAGCACTGACAAGTAATGAACCCACTTATATTTGCTCACATAAAACCCATTAGTCTATTTTCAACAAGCTAATCTAAAGTCTTAACATGAGATGTCTTTGAAGGTACTGTTTTCTTTTTTTTTTTTGCTCATTGTTTGCCTTCAGTAAAACATGTCAATTTAAATATTTTATTCCATATTCTAAATTATATTTTTGTATATATATACACATATATTCTATGCTGTGAGCTAAATTCATGTAAAAAATGGATATACATTTTCAGGTAGTTGTAAAATAATGTTGATTCCATGGTCTGAGTTCATCTGATTTTGTTAATGAAATTACTGCTCTGATACATGCATCGTTATTCTGGCTTAAGCTGCAAAGGTGTCTAACAGTTGTGATTCCATCCATCATCCTGTTGGAACCAACCACTAGATCTGTTTGACGCAACGTGGGTCAGGGTGTGAGGTTCCTTTGTCCTGCCCTCCATCCTTTAACACCCCCCCCCACCCCTGTCGTGCAGGTGGCTGACGGGAGTCTGCTTCTCATTAACGGTGAGAGCCCCGCGTAATGTTGCAGGGAGCTGTCTTGGATACTCTGGTATAGCTGGCCCTCTGTCTGCTGGTTGTCCCTTGTCCTCTCTCTCACTTCCGAGTCTTCCCAGATGGCCCACCGCCCCTCACCCTTGAACTATGCCTCCTCTTTCTCCTGTAGAAACTTCCCCCAAGTGTGTAGGTCTGAGTGTCTTTGCATGTCCGTTTCTCCGTCAGTCTTCAGCTGAGAGAGAGAGAGAGAGAAAGACCTTCAGGATACAAGCAAGAGAAAGAAGACGAGGAAGGAGACAGACAAGCAACAGATGAATGCTCTGAGATATAACCCCCAACCCCCGCCAGATTCACACGGAAACCCGTGCATATTTAGATCTATCCACCTGTGACAGGAATTAATCATATATTGCTTCTATCTATAATACTGTCTGAAGCCCTCACTTGGGAAGATTATACAGAAAGCAAAGGCTATGCAATATGTTCTTCCTTCTCACCTAAAAACACAAAGTTTCATTTCTGTATTTCTAGAAATGTGTAGGTACTTGCAATCTCAGGAACTCTTCAGGCCGATTATTACTAAGTAGAAAACAAATGTGCAATTATAAATGTCTGTGGAGGAGGTGAAATTTAGGATAAACATTACCGTTTTTGGAATCTAGAATGTACATCTCTGAAAACACTAAATAGATTTTAAAGAGAGTGGGAATGTACGTGTATATATGGGCACGTACCTCTCACGCACACAAATATGGAGGCACAGATGTATGAACACCCACAAAATTCCTACACCTGTTCCACCAAGACCCAAAGACTTCATACACACACAGTCATCTCCTACACAGACACACACCTGACACACATAGATTCCATAACCCTACTTTCCTGGTCATCTGTGCAGAGTTCTAGAATGAGTGCCACATACCGACGTTATGGTTGGGTTGGAAACACCCTAACGGTTCCCACGCGTTAGACATATTACGGGTTTCTGTGTAGTGCTGCGCTACAAAGTACTAATGTTTTAACCTATCCTTGGACAACACGGTGAAATGAAATCCCGAAGCATAAAGTGCTGATGTTTGGAAATCGCGTTGCACGGTGCCGAGCTGGAGCGAGGCATCCGTTAGCTGGTGTCGGGCAGTAACGCTGTGCTGCGGGGAAGCTACGGGTCATGATGATAGACTATCGGAATGACGGGACTGACATTCGGCATCGATACCGTATTGCCCAGGAGGGCTCAATTTGACAGATGTTGTACGTGATGACATTTGGCTTACTGTGTTTGGCTTCCTGCTGGATCCCAGGCCATCCAGAATCCCATTTAATCACCTTTATCTGCACCTTACTGTTCTCACACACTTATAATATTTAGATGAGCAAATGAGTTACAGGTCCTCGTTAAGTAACTGAGCAAGACTATACACACACATAAAAGGTTATTTATACACATATATGTATAATGCCTGTATATATATGATTCTGTATATTTGCATATGTATCACCTGTAAACACACCCAGTGTTTCTGCCTATCTGTGTCCCCTATATATCCTATTTACTGATGGATCTAAAGTCTATCTAATTCCTGGATATTGGATTTTACAATAAGATGACGTTTCAGACAGCCCTCCTGTGGGGGCATCTTGCCAAGGTGCATGAAGCTTAGAGTTTGAAAATACTGTTTCTCTTCACTTCGTTTTTTTTTCTTCTTTGGTACGATGTTCCTATTCCTTTTGAACACAATTCACCTGTGTCTTGGGGTTCCTACAAGTCCCCTGTTTTCTGAAATCCGATCAGTGTCTAATCCATGTCAAGTACAAAGATGGCGTTCATGGTGACGGTGTCGCGTAAGAATCAGTAGGAGGGAATTGATTGTACCGGAGAGATAGGTATATATTGCATGTCTAGCTCCTCCCTGCCGTTCTTCCCCAGGTGTAAACTCCAAAACCGCGGGCTTTGTTTTCTTCAGTACTATACCTTCTGGTGCCCGGCACAACTTAACCGCTTGATAAATATTTGTGGAGCACGTGTATGAATAAACGAATCATAATATTGCCATTGGTACAGTATGGCTGGATTTCCCTACTTGGACTCCCCTGCCTACTGTCCAGTGTCTAATTCCCCCCGTGAAGGCTGATTGCAGGTGTCTCCTTTTGTGAGATGCCTTTGCCAACTGCTCCTGTGTAGAGGTAAATTCCCCCCACTGAACTCCCATTGAACTTTATCTGCATCCATATATTAGACTGTATTTTCTAGCACTCAGCCGTCCCAGATGATAAGATTTGATCGAGTGAAGATCCTGGCTTTGCTTTTCATAAACCCGAAGAAAGTGCCTTCTGTGTAGCCACTCACAGATATCCTCTCATTTTGTACGGCAGCTGATGAACGGGGTGGCGAAGGCATAGCTTCACTTGGCTCAATAGGTCAGAAAAACAAGGCTCAGAGAGACTGATTCTGCAGGATTTTACTCCCAAGCCAAGCCAGGTCTATTGACTTTCCATCAGCCACATCTCATTGTCATCTGATCATTTTTCCAGCAGCCTTTATTTCATCCATGTTGAAGTATTAATTCATGCTGATTTATACAGTTCAGTCCCATTTGACACATACTCGATGCGCACTTGCTCTGCACAAAACATTATGAGGTCAGGAGTTCTTGATGATGTCACAATGGGCAGTAGGTTTATTTTCCCATCCAGCTTTGAAAGGCTGGTGCCTAGTGATGGATACATGGGACCAAGCCCCTGAGTGAATAAGGAAATGTGTTCTGCCATCCTGGAGAGCAATCGGGCATCAACTGGTGAGCAAGGAAGAACAAAATAATTGTAGTAACAACAAAAGTCAGAGGAGGAAAGGTGAGAGGCTTTTTGGTGGTGGTTGTAGATTTTTCAGAATCACTTTAGTTCCCCAAGCTTCATAGAAATTAGGTAAGACTTGCTGAACTGGGTATCCCAGCACATTCTACCAACTCTAAGCAGATCTGAAATTAACCCACGGTGACTGCTGGTTTGTTTATTTACCCACCAAATGTCACGAGCTCCTCCTATGTGCTCTCCTACGGCTCTAGACTCTGGAAACAGAGCATTGAGTAAAACAAGACAGGTTTCTAAGTTAATGTACTTTATTCTCTAGTGCAGTAGTTCTCAACCGGGGGTGGTTTTTCACCCAGGAACCTTTGGCATTGTCTCGAGACAGTTCGGGTTGTCATGACCGGGGTTCGCTACTGACAGCTGGTGGGTAGAAGCCAGGGATGTTTCTGAACATCCTTCCACACAGTGGACAACCCCCACAACAGTGATCAGACCCAAAGTGTCAATAGTACAGAGATTGATAAACTCCGGTCTACTGGCAGAGGAAAACCTATCAACTAATTACCCACTAGTATAGTTTCAGACTGGAGTAAGTGTTTGATGCTGGTAGCGATCATTTCAGGGGCTTCTGATCTACCAGCAGCAAGATACACAATGATAATGGGAATTACAGGCTGAAGAATAGGGATGGGCCATTAGGGTAGGAAGGTCCTGATGGGCAGAGGGACTGGTGTGTACAAGGACTTTCGGGTCAGAGGGAGTCTGGCATAGTCCAGGATCTGAGGGTCCACGTGTGGCTCAAAGGCAAAGGGCAAAAGGGGGATACGCAGGAGGGAATAGTGGAAGAGCTGTCGGGGGATCTTGGGAGGGTGCCAGCGATCGGTAGTGTGGGGCACAGGTATGATCTGATGGACTCCTTTCCCCTGTCAGTCTTGATACTTTCCTGCAATAACATTAAGTCATTGCATCAACTCTTGTTGGGTTCAGTCTTGGATCAACTTTTGTTTCTACTCTCATCTAACCCAATGACAAACCTTGGGGATACAAAGACAGCTAAAAAGTGGGGAATTCCTATTCCCAGTCAGAAGATACTTGCTGGGCAAAATGAATGATTCTCAAATGCATCTAATTTTCCCCTAATCCTAATCCCTTGTGCTGTTCTGGGTTCTCATTGGCTCATTTTCTTCCTACGTGTTAGGTTAGAGTTTTTGATTCCTCACTGTGAGATTTTCCCTTTTTTCTTTTTCACTTTTCTTGAGTTAGATTGCAAACAACCAAGTCTCGTCCCTCATAGATTTGAAATGCTGGATGTTGTTTCTTAACGTTGCAACTGCAAAGGGCCATGAATTGAGGATATCTGTCATTTTTTTGAAAGTCTGAGTTGGAATGGCTTTGAGTGGCATGTCTAACGCATCACGTGGAGTCTTGTAGCTGAGAGGACGTGTGATAAAGGCATTGTGGCACATATTAGTGGCAAGTGCTAAGAGTCCACTCTGTTTCTCTTTGATTTTAATCTTTCACAATTTCCCCCCATCTCATTAAATCCTGTCTTCAGATTGGGGCTCTAGATTTGTTCGAGGTTCACATAGAGAGGCTAACTGGCTGGGGTTAGGGTGAGGGACTCTCCAGGATTCTGTCCTTGCACAACCATATCAACACCATTGAGACTTTCTTGTTAGATTTTATTTGTTCTATTGCACATTCTAGACCACTACTAAAGTATTTTCAGAAGAATAGCCAACACAACCTAATCACTGCCTCTTAATTGCTTTCCTCTTAAGATCTGGAACAAGGCAAGGATGCCTGCTCTCCCCACCTCTAGCTAACAACGATTTGGAGGTCTTCTCCAGTGTGGTAAGGTAAAAAGAATTAAGTCTATGGATTGGAAAAGGAAGAGCTGGCTCTAGGTGCAGATGATGTGATTATATAGAAACCCCTACATGGTTTTCACAAACTCTTGAAACTCCTAAATGATTTTAGCAAGATCTCAGGATACACAATACAGAAATTTTTATTTTTGTATTCAACAAGAAACCATTGGGAAATGAAACTTAAAATATGCCATTAACAATAGCAACCCAAAGCATAAAATATTAGGAATAAGTTTAGCAAAAATTGGTGTAAGACCATATAGATTTATAGAATGTGTGTCATTTTTAATAAAGAAATGGGATTTGGGGATTTTTGTTAAAATAGCGATGAATCTTTAAGTAATTTGGGAAATTGACAATTTAAGACTTTTGAGCCTTTCAATCCATTAACATGATTTAGCCCTCTGTTTTATCTGAACCTTCTTTAATTTTTTTTTTCCCTCGGGAGTATTTGTCATTTTCAGCGTATAAGTCTTAGTCATTTTTTGTTAAATGTATTCCTAAATGAAAATGTGTCCACGCAACAGGGTTGCAATTCTGAGGCATGTATAAGCAGTCAGCGTCCTCCTGTTGATGATACAAAATTAAACTAGTAATACGCCTTAACTTTTATAGTGTCTGGAAAGAATATGATAATGTTTGAAAAACCAATGTACTAATATTACTACTGGATTTGTCTCCTGAAATATGAACACCCAGTTAACATTTATCAATTTACTATTTAGTAATTCTTATTTAATCTGGTCTTATAAATCTTTACCTTGTTTTTAGAGCAAAATGGCCAAGGTCAACATTCCCCTGTTTGTATGGATTTTCTTTCTTAGAAAGTAGAACAATGTCTATACTCTTCCAGCCTCAGGACCATGTAGACCACTTTTTCTACGGCCGCCATTGACTCTTTGCTCTTGTCTCTCCCTCACGCTCTTCTTTGGCCCCTGGTATTCTGAATCTCTACAGTTAGACCAATATTTTCAAATAAATATTTTTAGGGAAGATAAAGTAGCAATAAGGAGGCAGGCAGAGACATAGGGTGCAGTGGATTCAAAGGCACGCTATACAGACTCGTGGGACTAGGAGAAAGTCTGTCGGTTTCTTAAGTATCTTCCTCCTGTTTGTAGAGTGTGTATACAGGGGCGGTGCCTTCTCATTGCCCCACTTACACTGTGCTGTACTTTTAGCTTGTTATCAACACATTCAGGGGCAAGAAGATTCTTTCTAGACAACGCAGTCATCCTTTCTTGAAAGGAGAAAATAAAGTCTATGCAAGAATTTGTTGTTCATGGATGTATGTCAAGGGTCCGCCATGACCATAGCCAGCGTTCTTCTTTCTTCACCGAACCAAAATCATTTTCAGAGGTCCTATAGTTATAGACTAAGAGGACAAATGTCTTTGAAATTAGCATTCAGGGCGCCTGGGTGGCTCAGTCATTAAGTGTCTGCCTTCGGCTCAGGGCGTGATCCCGGCGTTATGGGATCGAGCCCCACATCAGGCTCCTCCGCTATGAGCCTGCTTCTTCCTCTCCCACTCCCCCTGCTTGTGTTCCCTCTCTCGCTGGCTGTCTCTATCTCTGTNCTGTCAAATAAATAAATAACATCTTTAAAAAAGAAATCAGCATTTGATAAATATATTGAGTTGGCTAGTCTTTGCTTACATTTTTGGTAGGACTAAAAGTGCTGCATAAATGTTAGGATGGTATTACTGTCTTCATATAAGACAGATAGTGTAAATCCATCATTGATAGATGAGCTACCATGTGTGAGGGGTGAGTGACCCATGCAAGGTCTAGGTAATGTACTTAGAGTTCAGATCTCGGCAGTCAGGCAGACTCTCCCCATCCTTTGTAGGAATCCAGCTGCCTGGAGATAATGATGAGTCCTTGAGATGTATTTACATGACTAGTCCAACACATGATTTCAGTGATTAACTTGGTTTATAACTTGACTTGGAAACCTCCTTTTGCTGGGGCAGGAAATAGTTGATTCTAGCCAAGCATGTTCCTGAATTTTGTTGTTGTTGTTTCTGTGCGAAGAAGACATGCTCGTTGTCCATATGTGCTTGCTTCTGCCAGTGGGATTTTAACATCAACTGGCCAAAGCCCTCAGCAAATCAACATGTTTGACCTTGAATTCCTCACATCATGGCATCCGAGTGTCCACTCTTGTACAAGTGGCATTTGAGTAGTTCAGGGACACATGAGCATTCCTTTCCAAAACTGAATGCCGATTGCACTGTTCATACAGTTTTTGTGTGGGAAGATACCGTACCCTGTTTTTTAAAGATGCCTATGCGAAAGGTGAATTCTGAGGATGACATATTAAAGTTTCATATCTTATCAGAGACAGTCCAGAGTGGATTTTCGATGCCAGCGATCTCAAATAATGAGATTATCATTTCCATTTTCCATTGATGGTGGTCTGCATGCAGGAAATGTGACTAGAAAAGACAGGAAGACCCAGTGTTAATTGGCTTGGACAACCCAAGAAAGAACGTGTGGTAGAGCAAAGGAGCTGCCGTCTCACAGGCTTTGTACTTGTTAGACGTGTGGATAGATCTCCTCTTTGCTCTCCGGAGGGTCACTTGGCTGAGCTTTCAGGAGCAGCACCATGTGGGGAGTAAACCAGACCTTTCCCATAGAATTCGGATCTGACTGAAGCCTAGTCCCTTCCTGCGGGGCATGAGACAAATAGTTCTTGCTGTTGCAGAAACAGACCGTTCTAGCTTATGGGTGAGTGTTCTCCATCCTTATAATTAATTGGCTCACAGATGAATATTTTCCGATGTCCTCTGAGAAACTCCAACACACCGGACATGGGAGACGGTGTTCAGATCTAGAGGCTGCACGTAGCGGGTGCACGGAGCTAAGAGGGGCCGTTTTGATCTTTNGACCTTTCCCATAGAATTCGGATCTGACTGAAGCCTAGTCCCTTCCTGCGGGGCATGAGACAAATAGTTCTTGCTGTTGCAGAAACAGACCGTTCTAGCTTATGGGTGAGTGTTCTCCATCCTTATAATTAATTGGCTTACAGATGAATATTTTCCGATGTCCTCTGAGAAACTCCAACACACCGGACACGGGAGACGGTGTTCAGATCTAGAGGCTGCACGTAGCGGGTGCACGGAGCTAAGAGGGGCCGTTTTGATCTTTCCCTCTGTTTCTTTCCCGAATACCGGGCTTATCAACATTAGCACTCCTGACATTTGTGGGGGGCTGTCCTGTGCACATAGAATGTTTAGCGGCAGCCCTCTACCCAGTCAATATCATCAAAAGTCCACAGTGTGATAAGCAAAAATGTCTCCAACATAATGCCAAGTGTCCACTGAGAAGGTCGTATTTGTCCCCATTGTACACCACTACCAGAATTTATTGCCTTTTGTTATTACCCTTGACATTTGTGGGTAGAATTTGCCTATGATACTCTATGAATGGGAATTTCTTTGGATCGTTATTTGTAGTCATTGCAATCATATGATATAATCATGAAAGTTAGAATCCCCTCTTTTCAAAGACCAGAAAACAACACTTCATATCGAAAAAAAAAAAAAAAGCCCCAAACCTAAAGCCTTTTCGTGTTAAAAGAGCATTGTGAGAAGTCTAGTTCTTTAAGGTGGCAGTTGCTTAAAAGCTGAAGTGCGATTTATGAGGCTAACGAGTGCGGATTGAGTCATAGCATTGAGGCATCGCTCTTTGGAATTTACCGCTTCTCAACGCCCATTGTTGTCTTAATTGTCATCTTTTTGTAAAAAAAAAAAAAAAAAAAGGTTTTTTTTTTTTTTTTGAGAGAAANACAACACTTCATATCGAAAAAAAAAAAAAAAGCCCCAAACCTAAAGCCTTTTCGTGTTAAAAGAGCATTGTGAGAAGTCTAGTTCTTTAAGGTGGCAGTTGCTTAAAAGCTGAAGTGCGATTTATGAGGCTAACGAGTGCGGATTGAGTCATAGCATTGAGGCATCGCTCTTTGGAATCTACCGTTTCTCAACGCCCATTGTTGTCTTAATTGTCATCTTTTTGTAAAAAAAAAAAACAACAGGTTTTATTTATTTATTTGAGAGAGATAGCGAGAGAGAGCCCAAGCAGGGGGAGAGGGAGAATCAGGCTCCCCGCTGAGCAGGGAGCCCGACGCTGGGCTCGATCCCAGGACCCTGGGATCATGACCTGAGCCAAAGGCAGACGCTTAATCTACTAGAACCACCCGGGCACCCCTGAATTGTCATCTAAACTCTGGCATCAACAATTGTAGCATTACATGTATTCCCCAGGGTAGAATGTGATCTCTGAAGAGTGTGCAGCCCGAGCCCAGTATCCTCAGAGCTCAGTTTGAGGGCACATGCTTATGCATCTGTCAACATTGCCATAATCACGCACACGTACCATAATTTTGGAATTGAACAATTAACTCTCGTAAACATGCGATTCTATTCTGGGTGTGATTTTGAACCTTCTAATAGAATAGACACATTCTAGAAAACAATTGCCTAGTACTAATTTGAAGCAATTGCCCGTTCCTTTGTTTTTATTTAACGCAACTTTTCTTCCAACACTCTCAACCTTTATACATGGTTCACCCTGAGTGTGTGCACCCTGACTTGGCAACTTCATGCCCCATTTCCCTCCTGTCTCTTCCCCTTCCGTCCAGATACCCATAGCTGATGATTCTTCTCTATTTTGTGGTTGGGTTCTTTATTGTTTAAGACCCCATGGCCAGCCACATAGGTAACTCATGCTGATTTATAACTTGAAGCAAGACCCTCTGGGGTCTTGTTTGTAAATTTCCTCCAAGATCTTTGCCTCACCCGTTATCAGGTGTGTTTAGGATGCAGTGCTTATCCTGCTTAGCCTCCCCTCCACGTCCATGGTGGAAATCTCCAGTAGACTGACCTCCTCACCTTGGTGTGTGAGAGACTTCCTGAGATTTGGCACTGAAATCCCCATGACTCAGGAACACCTCAATCCCAAGCAAACTGGGGCATTCGGTCGCTGATTTTAGGTTCAGTGGAAACAACGGTGGATCCCTGCAGGTCTGAGATAAAAATGTCTGAAATTTGGCAGCATCTTCCAGAAACTTCACTTAGATGCCCTACATCATTCTTTTTTTTTTTTTTTCTTTTAAAGATTTTATTTATTTATTCGACAGAGATAGAGACAGCCAGCGAGAGAGGGAACACAAGCAGGGGGAGTGGGAGAGGAAGAAGCAGGCTCATAGCAGAGGAGCCATGTGGGGCTCGATCCCAGAACGCCGGGATCACGCCCTGAGCTGAAGGCAGACGCTTAACCGCTGTGCCACCCAGGCACCCCGCCCTACATCATTCTTAACACTGAGGGATGCAACATGGATAAAAAATGAGATATTCTTTTAAAAAACTTGCATGTTAGTGATGCTAGGTCAAAGCTTGTAACCTCTTTGATTCTCACTGGCAGTAAAATGAGAAAAAAACTTACCTTCTCCCATAATTATTGTGACAATGAATGAGAATCATCTCTAAGTTACTTTGCATAGTGCAATTCATTAGCAGACTGGCTAAACCTAAAATTATAAGCTTTGGTAACTTTCCAACCAGGACATTGGAATGCATTTGATATTCATTTATGACCAGGGTGAAAAAATGGATCATGTTTAAAAAGTACTTTATTTTTTCATTATTGGTTTTATTTTCTCAGCATGGTATTTCCATTGTTTAAGAATATAAAATACATTAAGGCAGTAACATTTCGTGCTAGGAATTTTTTTATCGATAAGATTTATATGTATGAATAAATAATATGGAGTACCTACTTTGGGAATATAGTTCAAGTTATTCAAATTACTGAATGCATATACACCTATCTGCACATACACATACGTCATTCATATATATGTATATATATTTATAGCATTTTCTAAATATTTTGCTTAGGCATTGTAAGAATGTTCAAATACTGTCTTCTCCATTCTTTATATGTTCTCTTTTTGGAACTTTGGTTAGGTAAGATAGACATTTTTATTTTCACTTAAGTTTACTTCCAATGGTAATTTCCACATCTTGGCTGTGCTTACAAAATTTTCTATGTATTATTATTTTCTGAAGTAAGCTCTACACCCAGCGTGGGACTTGAACTCATGACCCTGAGATCAAGAGTTGCATGCTCCGCTGACTGAGCCAGCCAGGTGCCCCCAAAGAGGAGTTTGTTTGTGTATAAAATCTTCTAGATATATCTTCAATTTATTCTCTTTTCTATTGTGTCTAATCTGTCCTTTGACTAGTGCATGGATTTATATTTATTTCAACACTAGAGTTTCCGCTTGTTTACTTTCTGTGTGGTCATTTTTAAGATCTTCTTTGTTATGTCCAGTGATTTCCTGGTTCTTGCCTCTCTTGTCATATTCCGTCCTTCGTTTATGTAAACATTGCTTCCATGGCTGTTTATGTTTTACATACAGCCCTCATGGCTCTGTGCGTATGTGTGTGTGTGCTGGTCTCTCTCGGTGATCTCTGACTGTGAGCTCATGTTTGTTTGATCTTAATGTGTGGGAACTTTCAGGACTATGTTGGTGATTCTTTTCCCAGACAGGTTTGCTATTGCATCTGATAGGAACTTCGCGTGTGAGACTTGAGCCCACTTAGGAGCCCAACTTCTCCACCCTCTCTTACTGACCTGACGACCCGACAGCTGCCTGCTCACGTCCACTGATGTTCATGCAACTATGGACATGGTTTCTCATGGCCAGTGTTTTCCAGTTTCTCATTACCCAGGACACTCCTTTAGCTCACACTATTGGGGCAGTGTGTGTTGGGGAGATCAACCTTGGATAGTTCCCTTACAACCTTGGATAGTTCCCTTACAACCTTGGATAGTTCCCTTACAACCTTTGATAGTGAGCTCAGAAATTCACTAATGGAGCGTGTCTTATCACAATGTAATTGTCCCATAGAGGGAATGTCTCTCAAGGTTGTTTGATGTGCTAATGACGTAAGTGGAAAGTTTTCCTTTGAGAGATTTTCACCCTATCAAGAAAGAGTGAGACAGAGGGGGATAGGTGGAAAGAAGAAAGGAGAAAGAAGGAAGATGGAAAGGAGGAGGAAGGAAGTGGAAAGGGAGGGAGGAAATAATGAGAAACAGCTTCCCCAATTGGGAAAGCCAGTTCTCATACACTCTATAAGCCAATTTTTTTTCTTTTTCCCAGAGAGAGTTGGGCTGTCTCTTCCTCTATAATCCATGTCCGTGAGAAAATAGGTTTCGTGAACAGGGCTTTTATAGTATTACACAATTGGCTGCATGTGGTAAGGTTGAATGCTGATCTGAAATCAGGGGATGAGAAAATAGCATTGAAACAGTAATGCCACTTATTTATTTTTTTGGAACATCCAGTATCAGTTTTGAATAATGTCTAAATTCCCGGAGTGGATGTTCAACCATTGATAAAATCTCCTGTAATATTCTGTAAGGAAGGGCATTTTTAGAAACTAGATGTTGTATATACTCATCTGTGAGGGTCTGTCTTCTGTGACACAAGACGTAAGACAGGAAACCTTGAATTGAGGGGTGTAGGAGTCTTGGGACCAGCACAGTTTGGGGCAACTCATTGACCTCTCATGGCAGTAATGTCCTCACAGGAAGATGGAGATTAAAATCTCGAGCTTTCAGAGGTAGTCTTCAGAAGAAAATGACCGGGTTGTTTTGTTTTGTTTCTTTTTCACACATATCAGAGCCTCAGTAGCACCAACTTGTTTTCTTCCTTTTCTCCTTCCCAAATTCAATCACTATGCCTTCCCTTCCTCCTGTTCTCCCCTTCCCTCCCTCCCTTCCTTCTTTCCTTCACTTCTCCTTCCTTCTCTCCTTCACCCCTCCTTCCTTCTTTCCTTCACCATCCCTTCCTTCTTTCCTTCACTCCTCCTTCCTTGTTTCCTTCCCTCCTTTCTCTGTTTCTTCCCCGTAAGACTAGACTTCTCAACCTTGGTACTGCTGTCCCGGAGGGCTGCATAATTCTTTATTAGGTGGGGCCACTCTGTGCATTGTAAGATGTCTAGCACCATCCCTGGCTTCTACCCACCAGAGGCCAGTAGCACCCCCTCCTCAAGTTATGTAAACCAATAATGTCTCTAGACACTGTCAAATAATCTCTGTGGGCCCAAATCATCCCTGCTTGAGAACCCCTGCTCTCAAATATACCAGACACCAACGAAAATCCTGCTTTAGATCTTTCACACAGTTCAAACTTAAAAGATTGTAAGATTCTGGTATTTTTATACAATTTGTAGGGATGCTCTTTGATTGATTCTTAAAACTTACACTATTGATTTAAAAAATGAAATTATATTGTTATTTTTATATCCCTACACACAGCACCATAAGCATGGCCTTTTATGGGAATGAACATGCAACTCTGTAATTATGTTGACTACTTTCACACATTAGAATGAGGTTCTAATAAAGTAAAATCAAAACAGGGTAAAAGTAAACATAAAGATATGACATAATAATTATTTGCTAATTTTCCATCTCAGGTATGTGACACTAACATTCTGCTCCATCATCCCTAGTCCCTTCTTGAAATTCTTAAGATGAAAATAATTTTAATTACATTTATCTAAATATAGTAATAGTGGAATGGATAGATAGATGATTGATAGATAGATACATAGATATGATGGATGGTGAATAGATAAATAGATGATAGATAGATAATAGATAGACAGACAGATATGTTCATGATGGAAGAATATGGGAAGACCAAACACTACAAGTTTAGCTCAATCTTGAGATTATTAGGAAATATGCACAAAAAGAAAAACTAAAATTAGGGTATTAAAGTATGTTCCAGCTTCATCTTTCCAGGAGAGGTGATCTTAGTGCAGAGCTTGGAGACTATTAGTGTTTATATCATCAGGTCCTGTTGGGACCATTCTCAGATTCAGCCTCACCGTGGTCCACCGTCTTGCAGGTGCATGGTTTCTGACACCAAATAACACAGCGTTGTTAATTATCCTCCTTTTACAGAGGAGGAAATGGAAGTTCTTGGTGGTTACATATGTCAATGGTGCACAGTCATTAGTGGCCAAGTGAGGTGGTCCCTTACTTGCCCAAGTCTGAAGTCAAGATACTTGCCCACTCCTCCTTGGTCTGCAGGCATGCACACAGCAGACGTTTGCAAGTTTGCCATGCTGGACCCTTTCTGTAAGATCCTACTTGCCCTGGCATCACCATCCCATAAACCTTTTCCTAAATGGAATGGTGGGTGGTTTCCACTCTTTTCCACCGATGTCTCCATCACCCACCAAGCCTTTTTCTAGAGGGGTGGAGGGTTGTTCTTCTCCACATTGACCTCTACTGCGTTCTGTCTTCCTTGTACTCCTGGGGTGGCTTTATGGGTAAGAAAAGGCTGAAACTAACTACATGCTACTTACAGATATTTAAAATGTATCTTTTACTGTGGGTAGGCATCTCCATTTTAAATAAGAATACCCCTCAATTCCTGTAGCTTTCAATTTTGCAATTATTTCTTGAACACCTGCTGTGTTCTTAGAAAAATTCTACATGCTGTATGGAATTATTTTATGATAATAATTAAGGCTTGCGCAGATATTAACAAGCTCTTGTTTTTACCCAGGCAGTGTAGCTGTGCATAAAACTCCTAATGGGTAATAGGGGGTGACAGGGAGATAACAATCTCAAAGTGTACAGGGTTATGTATTCATTCAATTTTGTTTGCTCAGTAGGCGTTAACATTTACTCATCTTTAACTACCTGTTTTTAGCAAACAGCACGTACACACCCCTCACTGCAATTCACTTACGTCATACATCAGATTATATATAGTCTTTACAGAAAGTTGGTTTAATGCTGTGTTTGCATTTTTCTTAGAATCATGGAAAAACGTATCTAGTGGTTGAAATGAAATTCTTGTGAAATTATGAATTGTTTTACGGAATTTACTTACAATTATCCTAGACACTAAGTTAACATGTTGAAATTGTCCCTTTATTATGTAGGGATTGTTTCTGTTCCATTCATTGATTTAACGAGCACTTTTTAGAAAAAATATTTTTATTTATTTATTTATTTATTTATTTGAGAGAGAGCGGGTGAGTGGGAGGAGCAGATGGAAAGGGATATGCAGACCCCGTGTTGAGTGCAGAGCCAGTTGTGGGACTTGAACCCATGACCCTGAGATCATGACCTGAGCCAACATCAAGAGTCAGACATTTAACCAACTGAGCCATCCAGGTGTTCCACGAGCAGTTTTTAACCATGTACCTTGTGTGAGGCTTTGTGGGAAAAATGGTCAAGGGAGGGATGCTCAGTCTTTGCCTTCTGGGGGCTTACAGTAGAAATACAGGGACAACCAACGATTGAGCGAATAGCCCAGTACAGAGTGTAATCGGGACCATGGAAGAAAAGGAGTGTTGTGATCATGAGCAAGCCAGCGGACCTCATGATTCAGACAGCGATGGATAGAATGGGGGTTCCACAGTGGGGAGGTGAAGAGCGGCGTGGGAGAGCTCCATATGCACGGGCCTTGGGATGGTACATTTTTTGGTGCAGACACCAACAATAGAGGGGCATGAGTTCCCTATAGAAACTTAGGGAGCGGCCAGGTCATTCTGGTCCCTGCTAGAGGACGTGAAACAGGGGTGAATCACGTTCAGTGTTGAGATAGATGCCTCTGGGTGGGGAGCAATGGGGACATCTCAGCAGCAGATCACTCTGGGGTCCAGTAGGGACAGGCTGATGGCCTGAACTAGGACCTTGGTGAACATGGGGAAGTGGATGGAGTCATTTGAGAGAGATTTAAGAAGAAAATCAGGGATGTATTGCTAATACACTTAGACTGGGGAAGTGGAGGGGTGGGTGATGGGCTGGATGGGTGCTGGGGATTAAGGAGGGCACTTGCTGTCATGAGCACTGGGTGTTGTATGTGTGAATGAATCACTACAGTCTCCACTTGAAACCAAGGTTACCATGTATGTTAACTAACTAGCATTTAAAGAAAAACTTGAAATAAAAAAATAATACACTTAGACTTTGGGGAAGGGAATAGAAGATCAGATGGGCTTTCCCCTTAGCTTCTGTCTGGATCACTTACGTGCATGGGAAGTACTCCAGGGGGTACACTGGGCAGGTACAAGGTGCTTAAGTACAGGTCCATGTCAAGAGTTGATCCTTTTCTATATTTCTGTCTGATCTGAGACTATAAAGAGCCTTGTCTTTTCCTACAATGCAACCTCGTGATGGATGATTTTGGAAGCCATTGCCTTCACAGCGAGCGTCCTTTGAGATTAATGCTTGGTACAAAATGTTATTCAAGGAATAATTATTTAAATATCATAACCTCCATAATTAACGTATACACGATAAATAGCAACATAAACATATAATGTAAAAGTCTTACGTAGTAAATGTTACTATGAATGATATGTATTTGAAAGGAAAATTGGAGGGGTGTCAATGATTTAGGGACTGGGGCAACCTCCCACGATCACAAGATGTTGAATATCATTTCTGTCACATCAAGCATCGTCTGATTGCAAAATACAGCTCAAATAATAATAGTTTAAATGTGATAATATCAACAATAAGCCATACACATATAATAAATAATATAGTAATATAATTTAATACTGTTAATGTTATAATAATATTTAAAAATATAACAAAGAAATATAATAATATATAAATATTACATAATTATAATATGAAGGATGATCTAAAATAGAACATTTTATGGAGGTAACTTGAGTTAATAGACAATTATAAAACTTGATAGGGAAACTTGCTCTTTGCAGTTGTCTGAATGTTATTTGCACAACACTGTATTTTTAAGGATACAACATAAACAACCAAAGGCAAACTTTGCAGTTGTAAAATTGGAAACTGGATGACGGGGATACACCAAATTTTTCTTAGAGATGGGAGTAATTGACTGGGCTGGCTGGATGGTAAAGTCAAAAGCCATGTCCTCATGTCACTAATGCCCTGTGATGTATGCAAGGCGTTGCCATGGGTTATGTCACGGTCCCTGACAGGAAGGTGCCCGGTGCCATGTGACGTAAGCATTGTCAGGAAGGAGCAGTTTCCTCAATTTTACTTGGGGGTAATAGGTGATTTGCTTTCTACCTAAACAAACCAGGCATTTTGATCACAACCAAAAGCTGCTTCAGTACTTTAATTTTCATGTACTGCCGTGCCTAATCCTTGTGCGTAAATGGAGCCAACACAGCAGATATTTTGCAGGACTTTCTAGGAAGCAGACGCTGGGTAGGACAGGGTGTTGGGTGGTGGAACAGATCGAGGCAGTCCTGGAGCTGAGAACCCATGCCGTGATGTAGATGGTACGGAATGGACTGTGTGATGAATATGTGTACTAAGACCTGTGGGCCGACAGGGGGCGCCATATGCTCTCTGTCCAGATTTGATGGCTGACTCCTACAGACGGCAGGTACCATGCTGGACACAAGCAAGAATGGGGATAGCGCACTGTGGGTCACCATGTGCTGTGTTTGGAGGTGGGGGACCATGGAAGGCTTCTGCGTGGGGAAAGTAGATTTGGATAAGATAGTGCGCCCCCTGTCCTGTTATTTCAGGGCGTGGTCCCCTTCCTCTGGGAAAATGAGGAAACCAAGGCAGTTGGCACAGCGGTTAAGCGTCTGCCTTTCCGCTCAGGGCGTGATCCCAGCGTTATGGGATCGAGCCCCACATCAGGCTCCTCCGCTATGAGCCTGCTTCTTCCTCTCCCACTCCCCCTGCTTGTGTTCCCTCTCTCGATGGCTGTCTCTATCTCTGTCAAATAAATAAATAAAATCTTTAAAAAAAAAAAAAAGAAACATTTGAGATTTAAAAGGACTATTTCTTGGACTTACACGTGATCATCTGTTACGTGATGGTCAGGTAGTATCATAACAAATGCTTCTGTTCATTCGAAGGAGCTGTGCCATCAGTTGCAACGTGCTTTTATTTTGTAAGATAGTATCTCTTCAGCATATTTCTCATGGAAAAAGTTAATTTAATCCTTCAACTTGATTTGTTGTTGTGAAGCATCAAAAGAGATCCTAGGGCACTGTCTTACCAATTATCAAGAGAATGACTTATTTCTTTACCCCAAATGATGATTATCTTAGAGAATTCCCATTCCTGGGATTCCTTTTTATTTCTTTATTTTTTTACTCCTCTTTCCAATCCCGTGGATTCTTTTTTTGTTGTTGTTTCCCCCTCCTCTCCCCTATTCCTGGGATTCTTATTGTCACAATAATTCTTGCGATTATGAAAATGGTTGCATTTTATGGTTTACGACAAATCGGAATCTCAATGCCTCCCCTGGTGCATGGCTTTAAGGAACTGCAAGTCTAAATACATAAAAGAAAAATGAATACTGAATAACCTTTTTTGACAAAGTGATGGTCAAGATGTGTTTTTCAAGAGAAACTGAAGAATTTCACAAGATACCTCTTTTCCTGAATTTAACATGGAAACTCACATTTTCGATCTTATATCTGTGCTCCTTTATTCTTTTGACATTTTGAAAAAAATATTTTCTTATCAAATGCATATAACCAGAAATCTACTGTCCATAAAAGAAAGCAGTTCAGATAGTACAGAAGTACTTCTTAATATTTCATCTTAATTCTTAAATCACAGCAATTGAAAAAGTATTTTACTGTGATTAAGTCTGCCTAAATTCCGATGACTGTCCATACTCACATTCTTCGTTGTGTGCTGTGAATTCTATGCTCTTAAATCTGGGGGGATGTGTTCGTTAATTTAAGACAATTCCGTGAATTCGGCATTACGGATTCTTCTTAGGTCATCACGAAACATGTTCAACACTCAGCAAACGTCCATCGTTGCTTTGATTCAAAAGCTGCATAGAAACCAGTGGAGACGGCGCTTTGATGGACAAAGTGGAAGTTTATTATTTCCCTGCTTTCCGCTGTTGATTCCTAAGGGTCGCTGAGAGAAGACCTGTATAGCCCCCTCTTGAGTAACCTGACAGGATTTAAGGAATTCTGTTCTTAAAATGGTGATTGGGGACTTGTCCGTTTATACTGGATCACGCCCTATCAAGAGTTGATTTCCTCTTTATCTCAGATTGACTCACTTAGCGTTATCCAGCAGCATTCGTGAACCAGAGCTGAGGAAATCAAGGCCCTTACAACATGCCACACGAGTGTGTGATGTTCCCCCGGATGGATGGAAAACTGCTTGGAAATTGATGGCTTGTTTCAGGCGCCTTGACAAACTTATCATAGTCTCTAGCCATGGACCGTGAAAAATGGCTTCTATAGGGGCTTAAGGGAGAAAATGAAGAGCTTTGCATTTTCTCTTGGCATTTCCTGCTATTGTTAAAAAGGTCAGATGTGCAATTTAAAATGTTCCATGCGTGGACCATGACAAATGTCACGCAGAAAATGAAACTGCTTTAGTTGGCATTTTTGGCCAACTTCCAAAGGGTGCCGCTTTTCACCTTTCCCCCCCTGCTCGCGGATTTGCAAGTTTTGGCGCGTGCAAAATGCCTGCCCCACTGTGAATTGTAGCAGGGAAATGCTACGTGTAGGATATGGAAATTGTGTGTAGATGGGAATAGCAAATTAAGAATAAAAGTGACAAATTACATGGCACCAGAAAGGAGAGGAATAAGTTGCAAATGACTCTGTCAAAGCCATTAAGGAAGCTCATAGTCGAAGAAATAAAATGTCTAAAACTCATCAAGAGACGTACCCGAACACATTCCCATTAAAGGAAAGTCAAGTCTATTTTACTTTATTTTACTTTATTATACTTTTGTCTGGCTTAATGACAAAAGTAAATTCAGGTATCTGTGGGCACAGTCAGATAAGCGTTTTTACACTTTGCTAGTTGGTGGATGAATTGGTGGAAACTTTTGAAAGAAATTTCATATTCTGTATTAAAAATTAAAAAGAGAGTCACTTTTCCCTCCAGCCGTTCGTTCTCAGGAAATCTATCTGAGGCACCCGTACACTTGTTGTCTGGTGAGGACCTGCCTCTTGGTTCCTAGATGGCTGTTTTCATCCTGTGTCCTCACATGGTAGAAGGGAGCAGAAGCCTCACTGGGGTCTCTTTTATATGGACACCAGTCCCATCCTGGGGACTCCACCTGCATGACCCAGTCACCTCCCAAAGACCCCACCTCCAAATACCATCCCATTGGGAGTTAGGTTTCAACATATACATTTTGAGAGGACACAAGACATTCCATCTATGGCTTGCATGGACCTTGATGTCCATTGCTATTGAAGTTTTTCTCATCGGGGGAATGAGTACATGAATTCTTGTATACACTTGTAAATATAAAACGACTTTTCTTTTAAAAGAAAACAAAGCAAGACTTTGAAGATTCCACTCAAATCTGTGTAGGCATTGTATAGATACTTACACGTATACATATACAAGAATATGCACATATATGTATTTATCTGTATACCCGTGGGTACACATCTATAGATTTAAAATATTCTGCTTGTATGCATGTGTGGATACAACTATGTGTCCGTGTATGTCACAGCCTAGAAGAGAGTCCAGAAGTAAGCAAATGAGCAGAGTTTACTTCTAAGAAGGGGAATAAGGTACCATGCCCTGCAGACAGACGGGGCTTGGCAGGGAAAGCGAAACCCGTAATTGTTTCTGTGCTTACGCATTCTTCGAATTCTTCACAATAAACACGATATTAAGCAAAGATAATCCTGAAGGCGGTGCAGATCTACAACTGTGTGAGAATCCACGGGGAGAACAGATAGTTTAATATGTTGGAGAAGAAAAACACAAAAAACACTTTCCCCCCCAAATCCATTTAGTCAAAGCTCCCTTGCGTGGAAGAAAGCCACACATTGAAACAAACACAGACAACCCCTTGATATTTGGCAGAGAATTGATGAGTTGTCAAAATGATGGTCCCCATCAGCCTGATTTTGAGATCCGGTCTGAGAACTTCTGAGGTTCCCGGAAGCTTTCGTGTGCTTTACTGGTACAGGGAAATCCACTTGGGAATATATGACTCGCAGATCATTTTGCTCTATAGTTCTATTTCCTATTTGTCACTGCCCCCTTTTTTTTTTCTCTTGGCTTGAGAGAAACCCGTCAGCCAAGAAACAATACACTGTATCATTTACAACATCTTGGCTTTCAAAAATTTTATTTCATATCCTGAAAGCAGTCATTACAGATGAAAACATTTTCTTTCCTCCCTAAACCCTGTTTTCCTGGTCTCAGCCACACCACATTTTAATTCCTATCTATTTGTCTTTCGGAAAGCTAGCGCCCTGACATGTATCAACTTGTGCCTCACAATTCTGTCAACATCCGGGACATGTGACAGATTCCCTCTGAGCTTAATGGAATCATAATCCACCTTCCAACAAATAGCAGTAATGATCATCAGAGTTCATTTTTCTACTGTTTACTTGAGTTTTCTGGCTTGATTTTTTTTTTTCACAATGCCACCGTGAAATAGTGTGCGTGAAACCCCAAGCAACATCCAGGAAACACACTGGTTGAAAGGCGTCAGAAATAAGAAGTGGTAGAGCGTGCACGTGCAGGGTGCCGTCCCCTGCGGGCCACCCTCACCCTACTCCAGATCCCCTTGCCAGGCCTGCGCTGTTCCTCTCATTGTCCTTTGCCTGCCTCTAACCCCGTGAGGACGAATGCAGCCGAGTTATCAGTCACCCCTGAGAGAGAGGCACCAGAATCAGCCATAGATGGTCTGGCTTGATTCCCGTCATCACCAAGAGTGTATTTCAGGGTCTGCCCTCTGCCGGGTGCAACGTGCTGCTGCGGTCCACCAAGCTGGAGGGAGAGCCTCAGAGTGGGTATTGAAAACATGTCGGACAACATTATGGGAGCCTGTGTTAGCAGAGTCTCTGTGCAGACTTGGCACACCGTGTGCGTTCCGGTTAGGGTTATCCCAGATAGATGCGAATGCCCCAAACCAACCTACCACATAAACATTCGAGGCAGGAGCTCTTCTGTCCTGCAAGTGAAGGACGAGAGTGCCCCTGTTTTAACATGGGTGTGGAAGCATTAGTGTTCTCTCTGTGTCACCAGCATTGACTGACAGGGTCCAGAAACAATGGAAGCATACGAGCGTCTTCGTCTCCCCTGTTTGGAAGACTTCGGCTTTATTCATCAGCCATCCCCTAGGGCCTCAGTAGCATCTTATCATTCCTCAAGCTCCCCCTCTTTCTGTTCCTCACCTCTTTTACAACAGTGGAGCTGAGCTCCTAGTCAGCCTTCCGCTTTCACAGGTCTTCCATCCAGCCTTGCAGCTCCGCGTCCTGCCTCTCCTTCCAGTCACCAGCTGTGAGGCATAGGTTACGGGATCGGACTTGAACCCTCCCTGATCCCCTAATTCCCTCCTCCGCTTGCATTGAACTCATCCTGCTGACCCCAGCTCTATACCCATCCAGATATCCGTTTCTTTGGTCCCATAGTATTCGTCCCTTGAGTCAATGGAATTACGGGATGGATTCAATTCAGTATGTGGTTTCTAGAAACAGTGGAGACCTCTCAGGTGTCTGGCAGCTCTCATACCTATTTCCCTTGGCATCCGTTCCACTGCGTTCTGTCTTCCCGCCTTCATTTTTATCAGAAAATAGTCTTTTCCATCTTCACAGAGAGAACCAAGAATCCATCAGGAATGAACTCCCCGAGACCATATAGCACAGTACACTGGCAGATCAATTTGCACCCACTTCTCCTGTTCCCCAGAATTTGGGCAGTGCTCAACCTTCCACTTGTGATCTAGAAGCTGACCACTAGCACCAACTCAAGTACATCTTCGCTATCCATCTGCCATTCTGTCTTTCCACCCTAACCAACCTCAACCTTGTCTACGTGTTCCTTCCTTTTTTAGGGCAGCAAATGAATCATTTTATTCATTTCTTTTTTTTTTTTTTAAAGATTTTATTTATTTATTCGACAGAGATAGAGACAGCCAGTGAAAGAGGGAACACAAGCAGGGGGAGTGGGAGAGGAAGAAGCAGGCTCATAGCAGAGGCCTGATGTGGGGCTCGATCCCATAACACCAGGATCACGCCCTGAGCCGAAGGCAGACGCTTAACCGCTATGCCACCCAGGCGCCCCCATTTTATTCATTTCTTATGTATTTCTGGCATCTGTTTTTTTTTAACTTACAAAATATTCATTTAAAATAACAATAATAGGGGCGCCTGGGTGGCACAGCGGTTAAGCGTCTGCCTTCGACTCAGGGCGTGATCCCGGCGTTATGGGATCGAGCCCCACATCAGGCTCCTCCGCTATGAGCCTGCTTCTTCCTCTCCCACTCCCCCTGCTTGTGTTCCCTCTCTCGCTGGCTGTCTCTGTCAAATAAATAAATAAAATCTTTAAAAAATAAAATAAAATAAAATAACAATAATAAACCAATTCCATGTTAACACGTTTTCTCTAAATTGAGGTATATTGACATATGTTTATTTCGGGCGCATAACCTTCTGATTTGGTATTTCTATCTATTGCAAAATGATCAAAATATCTAGTTCACATCTACATCATTACTATGAATTTGTTTTCTTATGATGAGGACTTTTAAGATCAACTCTACTAGCAACTTTCAAATATGCAACACAGTATTATTCAGTGTAGTCCCCATGCTGTACATTACATCCCCATGACTTAATTTTATAACCGAGTTTGTACCTCTGGACCCTTTCATCCATTTCCCCCATCCCCCATCTCTGGTGACCGCCAGTCTGTTCTCCGTATCTATGAGCTTGTTGTTTTTAAGATTCCCCCTGTAATGAGTTATACAGTATTTGTCTTTCTCCATCTGATTTATTTCACTTAGCATAATGCCCTCAAATTCGATCTGTATTGTCACAAATGGCAGTGTTTCCTTTTCTCATGGCAGAATGAGAATCCCTCATATATAAATATACCACATGTTCTCTATCCATGGGTCCATCTTGGCTGTTGTAAATCGTGCTGCAGAGAACGTTGGGGTGCCTATGTTCGAATTAGTCTTTTCCTTTCCTTTGGATAAACACCTAAAAGTGGGATTGCTGGATCATACGTACCTCCACTTTTAATTTTTGAGGAACTTTCATACTGTTTTCCCTACTGGCTGCACCAATTTACATTAGGACATATATTCCTCTTTTTGTTCATAGACTCATTTCTTGAAATCACAAGTTTCATTTCCTTCTTTCTCTTCCATTTCCCCCCAAATTGATTTTCCACCCTCCTCAAACTCATGCTAGAAGAATCTCATTTCAGTATGGCCAGTAATGTCTACATTGCCGAACCCATGGCAACTCCTTATCACATTTTATGAGTGCTTGTCTCCCTGGCCCAGTCTTTATTCCTGAATTTTCATTGTGCTCCTATCTTCTGGTTCTCTGCCACAACCCCGTGAGGCCCTTCTCCACTTACTTCCCTTTGCATTCTTAAATATCGGCCTCTTCAACATTTTGTTCTTGACCTCATTCCCTTCTTTAGGTTATTCTATGATTCAGTCTGCCCATACAGTTTCAGCTACACATCTCTGTGAATGATTCTTGTCTTCATTGGCTGCCCAGACCACTAATTTTGGTCACAGAGACTGTATTTTTAACTCCTCTGAAAGCCTGTATCTGAGTGTCATACAGACACTCTGAACTCAACACGTCCCAGTGTTGACAGATGATTTTCCTCTAAAGCCTTTTTCTCCCTTTGCACCCTCATGATGGTCAAAGGCACCCCAAACACCAGCAAGTACGAGATAAGAACTCGGACATAATTTACTTCCCCTCTCTTACCAGTTACTCAGAAGCTGTCTACATCCCGTCATTTCTGCCTAGAAAAGATCCCCGAATATGTGCTGTCTTCTCAATGCCCACAGCGACTGCTGTAATTCTTATCGTCATTATCTTAGTTTGGATGGCCACTTAAACTGTCACTGTCCCACCTCCAATCCATCCTTCATGTGACTGTCGTACGCATGTCCCGATTCTCAGATCTGATGACTTCATTTCCTAATTAAAGATGAATCATGAGCAGATCTCTCCAGGTTACCTGTTTACCACCCCAGAGAACCTAAGACCTTTGAGACAATGCGGAAGGATCTTTAAAATATGTCCATGTGTTTCTTTTCCAGGGTCAGCTCCCGCCATTTGCCACCTCCAAATACCGTGTACTCTTGCCACTTGGAACAAACTGCTCACGTTTCCCTGAACGTACTTGCTCTCCTACACGCCCCCAGGCCTTCCTTCTCACGAGCTGTTCTCGGATGTCTTCCTCCCCACTCTCCATCTGGGAAGGTCCCGGTTCCTTATTAAATCCCGTAAAAAAGGGCTTTTCCCCACTTTATTTTCCTGGAAAATATATACAAACATACATACATACATAGTATACATACATAGGTACATATGCAGGTACATATATATATATATATATATGAATTCTTTGACATATCTATGTGTTGTTGATGCTTAGACCATTCGTCTTTTTCAAATATTTCTTAGCAAATGATGTCTGCGTTGACCGGTGCATGACATAGATGACTCTTTGCCAAATTACAGAATATTAGAACCACAGCATCGCCTCGGGCGAAACCAGGCTAAAAAAGGGGGGTGGGTAGGATTTGTTTTTATTTTATATTGGAAAATATCCAGGCATTATTAAAAATGTTCATTTGTTTCATTTGTGCTAAGTGTCAAGAATTTATCAGAGAATGGGGCATGAGTGCTTTAAGGCTTTACGCATCCAGGCATAGTCAAAGAAATGTAGGGGGTCTTGTGGTATTTTTTCTCAACCTTTGATAAAACTTCCTGTGGTCACGACTGTATGTTGGCAGCATGACCCCATTTTTGGAAAATAAGATCAATGTACTCTTTCTTTCCTCTTGCATCACCTTGCATTTTACCTCCCTTGGGATACCTGTTCTGAGCTTCGGTTTCTAGTTTCTAGAATATGGGCAGAGGGTGGAGGGAAGGATGGAAGGGAGATATTTCTTGCCCTAAGGGAGACAGTGTCATGCCTTCTGGACCTGGTATGTTTTTATGCCCTTGACGTTGGCAGTGATTTTCTTGGAGTGATTTGCCTTTGCACCTCTCCCAGCTTCTGTCCCCAGGGTGTCCTCTTGTTGCTGAGGCCATGTTGTTCAGCAAGCCTGCCAACTGGAAAGAAGTCCTGCTTGGCCACACCCTCTCACCCTGAGGCTTTGACTTGACCAACCAGGCATGAGTCTGGAAGCTTCTATTTCAGGGAAGAGTATCAAGGGGATCTCTCCTTGGGAGATCTCTCTAGGAGACTTTGGGTTTGGAGGCACCTCTCCATTAGCTACCTCTCTGCCATGGGGTAGACCAGCTGTCATGTTTGTTGCTCTGCCTACTTTGCCTACTTTGCATTTTCTTTCTGTTAAGAAAATATTTATGGGGGCGCCTGGGTGGCTCAGTCAGTTAAGTGTCTGACTCTTGATTTTGGCTTAGGTCACGATCTCAGGGTTGTGGGATTGAGCCCCATGTTGCGCTCCTCACTCAGCAGGGAGTCTGCTTGAGACTTTCTCTCTCTATTCTCTCCCTCTGCCTCCACCCATCCCCCACTGCTCTCACTCTCAAATAAATAAATAGATCTTTAAAAAATATATATTTATGATACCCATGCTGTTTAATAGGATTGTGCATAAAATTAAAGTTTAAAAATTTTGGTTCTGAGACTCTAAGCACAGAGTATACCTGCTGTATTAATTGGTGACAATTAGTTTTTATTTTAGTTTATCAGGCTTTTTAAAAATAAGCTTAATGTCTTTATTAGATTCAATAGACATCTAATTGCATTTCAGTAGATGAAATGAGAACAAATATAACCTAGAAAAAAGGAAGAGAATTGCACGTACTATCCGTGTTGTTTGTGAGAGTCTATACACAGGCATTCCATAGAATTACTATTTTACTCATTTTTTAAAATTATTATTATTCCATACCATAAGATGCGGTGAATTTTTGCTTTGGTGGTGATCCATACATATATCCTTATGAGTTCATTTTGATAGACTGAGGATGTATGTAGAGACTCACCCATCACTGCACACATACGTGCGTCTATCGACTAATTATCCACATACCCATGAATAAACCCACACACCTATATGCAAGCCCCACCTGCTTCCTTCCCCTTAGACAGGAGGTCTGAGGAATGAGAGAATGCTCATCACCCCTTGTGTTCTGTGTCCTTTGTTCCCTCTGGCCTAAGATCCACGTTGTCATCCCTTGCATATCCAAGTGGTTCCTGTGACACTAATGTGTACTGTGTATGGGGGCTGTTGGTGTCATTACAAGGGCCTTGAGAGAGTGGAGGAGAGAATGTGTTTCTGCTGCACAAGAGTAGGAAAACAATAACCTGGAATGACCAATGCAGCTGTGTGTCCAGTAGTTCTGGAAAGCTGTGTTAAAAGGGAAGCATATGGTTTCACTCATTTATGGAACATAAGAAGTAGGAAGATCGGTAGGAGAAGGAAGGGAAGAAGAAGGGGGTGGTAAACAGAAGGGGGAATGAACCAAGAGAGACTAATGGACTCTGGGAAACAAACTGAGGGCTTTGGGGGGATGGGGGAATGGGATAGGCCGGTGATGGGTATTAAGGAGGGCACGTATTGCATGGTGCGCTGGGTGTTACACGCAAACAATGAATCATGGAACGCTGCATCGGAAACCAGGGATGTACTGTATGGTGACTAACATAATAAAAAATTATTGTTAAAAAAAAACTTGTTGAAAAATCAAAAANGCTGGGTGTTACACGCAAACAATGAATCATGGAACGCTGCATCGAAAACTAGGGATGTACTGTATGGTGACTAACATAATAAAAAATTATTGTTAAAAAAAAACTTGTTGAAAAATCAAAAAAATTAAAAAAAATAATAAAATTAAAGAGAGGCAGTTTTGTAGGTGCCCAGTGGTGGATTGTTCATCTGCAACCATCTCTAGAGATCATATCATCCAAACCTCCTCTTAAAGACATGGCTCATAACTGTGGTCAAATGAGTAGTTGATAGCAGAGAAGGGAAAAATTAGGAACAAGCTTGTGACTGAAGCCTGAAACCCCTGCCCAGGATCCTCCCACCATCTCCTTGACCATACAGGTACTTTCTCTCTCCATGATATTGGAGACGCCCAGACATTGCTTATCAAAGCTTGACTATTACATTAAAAACTATAATCTTCTATCAACGGGGTCAATTTGTTTTCTAAAGCAAGGCACTTTTGCTGTTATTTTCCAAGGGACAGTTTCCAGGTGAAATATATTCCTCCCAAATAATAGAAAGCTTGCTTTTGGTCAGTATTGCCTGAGTGGCCTTATGTAAACACACCAATCCCTTGAGAATACATTTGGATCAGAGAAGAGAGATATGCTACTCTCACTTAAATTTCAAATTTCCACTTAGTTCTAAGAGTCTGAGGCCTTACACATGTCCTGTATCACATCTAGGTCAAGCTGAAAATAATTTTGCATCCTTGGAAGTTGATGTTCTTCGGGCGAGACCCATGGATTCTCAGGAGGTCTCAGAAGCTTCCCTCCCCCCACCTCTTAACCCGTGTGGCACTTTTGTGAATAGATGAGAATGTATTTTGCATTGAAAGGATCATGTCCTCAGAGAAGTCCATGACCCAGAAAAGATAAAGAATTCCTGGTTCGGATTCAGAATGTCAGGACCACTCACATGGAGCATAACGGGAATTTCTTAGTTTTTGAGTTGGAACCGTATGGGATTGCCATGTGCTTGGACCTAAAACAGTCAATGACTGTCATTTCCATGTGGCTCCTACTGTATTTTTCATACATTCACATTATTTCCTACCCAGAAAGCTCCTCAATAAGAGAGGGGATATAACAGCTTTATTTCCTCACCCAGCAATTTGTAGAGGTGACCAGGAAGAGGAAACCTTTTCACATCGAAGGAGTGCTTTTGAGTCAGACAGATCTTACTTTAAATCTCTCCTCTGTGCTCTGCAGGGAGTTGGTACAACTCTCTGGAAAACTGGGATAATGAGTCCTCAGAGGGTCGTGGTAAGCATTCGTAGAAGGTGGGCATTCACAGTCAACGTCCGTCCCCTTTCCCCTTGGGTGGCAAAACAGCAGAATGGTGCCGATGATCTCCTTAGTATTTTAAACACAAAATCGCAGCTCACGTTTATTGACTGCTTCCTCTGTGGTGGATGTAGTTCCTTGTTGTAGGGTATTCGCTCTCGTAGGAAACACACTGGCACAAGTCCATACCATGTGCCCGACTCTGAAGAGAGCCGTAATGAGTCCTGACCGCTCCGTGCCGTCCTGGTGGCGTATGTTCTGATGTGGGGACGTGAACTCACAAAGGGAGGGTCGGAATAGAAAATGGGCCAACTTGTGCCTGATAAGTGACCTTCAGGGTCACCAAACCAGGGTGGGGGGTTGGCAGGGGTTGAGAAGGAGCTAGGTTAGGACAGGCGTCTGTGCTAGGTGGCATTTGAGTAGACAACTGAAGGAAGCCTTGTCTCATTCAGTCTACTTAGTTGGGCCAGAAGGCGAGACCATGCGTTAACTCCATTATGTACATATGGAAGCTGAGAATGACAGCGAGTGAATAACCCCGCAGAGATCAGTTGAGGCCTGGGGGTCTCACAGCCTGTTAACCGTGAACCTCGTGGTCCCCAGCATGACACAAGAGCAGAACACACCCCCGTCTCCTTCCCCACGACGTGTCCCCCATAGAGTTACTTCATTCCAGCTTCCCAGCCATGACTATGGGAGCAACAGAAAAACACTCCTGAATGCTCTCAGTGTAATGCTTACCTTCTCAATACTGTCTTGTAATTTGTTATCAATTAGAAAATGGTCAATCTTGTTTCTGTGGCTGGGATCACTGGATAACATGCTGGACATGTTAGGGTCCACAAGTTCCTCTGAGCATATTAATAGAGGTTTTGTTCTTAGTAGTCGTGGAAACCACTTTGTCCCTTCATCCCCCACTCCAACCAGTTTGCCAGCGTGAGATGCTAGACATCTTGAGAGATCAGAAGTTAGCAGAGCAGGACCAGCTGGCCAGCACGAGACCCCCGACAGCAGACACAACACAGATGCATGGGAAGAGGTTAAATGGCCCACATGTAGGCTTAGTCATCCACTTATTCATCCACTCATTCATTTATTCATTCATTCACTCAATCAATGAATATCGATGAACATTGTTCTAGACTCTGAGGATATAAAAGTCAACAGGACACAAAACTCTCCTTTCCTCACCCGAGTTGGGGAGGAAATAGATACCCCGGTAAACAAATTTAGAAGGACAGAATTTCAGATTGGGTTGGGAGCTATAAGGCCAATAAGAACATGAAAGAGGTATGGGTGAAGGGGATACTTTAGATTGCATGACCAGGAAAGCTCTCTGAAGGTGATGGGTAAAGGGAAAGAACCCAACCACATAAAGAACAGGACAAATACATCCCAGACAGATTTGGGCTAAACGTTGGTCTTTTCACCATGTGAGACAGGCTTGCGAGTTTGCTAAAATTTAATAAACTTAACGGTAGGAGTTCAGGGTCACGCTGCAGGGAAACCCAGCTTCCTTTGTGGCTAGTGGGATTAGAAAGGGGCACATTGCTTAAATCCCATTTGCGGTTTCCAAAGCTGGTGACGGGCTAAAATGAAGAGTCTCTTATCATTTGCCAAGCAACGAAAAATGCAGTGAACCTGGCAAAGAAAGAACAAGTATCTTCCTATGAACCCTTGTCTTTTCATAAGCCAAACTTCTGTATTAATTTCCATTTTGGGTAAGTCAGTGGGTGGTTGGATAATTAGCTGGATGTTTCTGAAGTAAGAGGAATGTAGATGAAAGGAGAAAAAAAAAACAAAGGGCAATTCTTATTTAATGCTAAGGAAAAAAGGTTGATTAGACAAAATTGTAAGGAGAAATGAGATAATTTTCGCATATAAAACTGTAAAATTTTGGAACGTGATGGTATTGATGCTAAAGTGAATTATGAGAAAAGAGCATATAAAATATATTTTAATCACATGATTCGGATTTTTCTCTATGCATTAGTTACCCAAAATTTGAATGTACACATTTTCAAATACCCACCTGTGCAAATGTCGGAATATCAGGTGGCATATCACTTTTTCTATTTAAAACGTATGTAGGAGTGAAAGGAAAAAGGTAAAAAAAAAAATTAAATTTAGAATTTTAATGAAAGAGCATATGGAAAATATGAAAACATTATTTAGGACTTTGTTCTTTTAGGGCCTGATAATGCTAACAGATACAGAAGATGCTAAAAATAATCTTTTCTTGCTGTTACTGGCATCTATTTGAAACAAGCACACTGAACACAGGAAGCATCAGCATAGTGAACCACAGACCAGTAGCCAGATAGATGTCATATCTCTTCATTCACCTCTGTGGAGGAGATAAGACCCGCAAGGTTCGTCCAATTATTTGGTATTTTATTTCACTGGTGAAATGGTGAGTGCAATAGAGTACACCCACGGCCTTCATCTGCAACTTTCCTCCAAGGTACAAGGTGCTAGCATTTTACCCAGATTTCATCGAGGTGTTGGTTAAGAGAAAACCACAACCCTGATCTCAGAGTGCTTATCCTACAGTGGGTCAGCCAAGCTTAGTTGCTAAGGAATGAGCGGAGCTGGGCCAGTCTACATATGTTTGGTTCTATGAATCTATAAAACAATGTATCAGAATGACTGGGAAAAGGGCCAGAGCCATACAAAAACTCTTCATTTCCAAACGATAATGCAGGAAGCCCTTTTAATCTCTCGTGTGGCTATGGATGGACTTTGCACTTGTGACAGGGGTGGCTGATTTTGCTAGGATCCATGTAAGGCCAGTATATGGGGCTATTATTAGGCCGGTTTTTTGTTTGTTTGGTTGGTTGGTTGGTTGGTTTGGTTTTTTGTGGCTTTGTATTTACATTTGTGGGATCTGGGATGCCCAACGGTAATTCCCATTGCAACATTTTACGAAGGGTCATTGACACCTGTTCTGTCATCCCCCAGATGCTCAAAAGCTAAGCCATTGTGTCCACCCAAAGGGCAGGTATCAGATCATCCTGGAATTAGAGTTAGAGATTTTTCGAGGTAGAACTGGCAAGGTGGGGAAGCTGATTTTAACGACAGGGGTTGGAAGCCAAAGAAGATATTCTGGGGAGATTTCATGCTTCTGGCTTGAGCAACCCGTTGAGGAGGGAGCGAAAACCACAGGAGTTGCTTCTAAGTGTCCCTCACTTCTTACCTCCCCTCCCTTCGTCCCTCTCCTGCTTAGTTCAAGTTCCCGTTGCCTTTGTATGCCGGCCACGTTTCCCTCCCTGGCGCCGCCATCTCTGGTGACTCACCTGGAGTTATCTTCAGGAGAGGCAGATGGGTCAGCTTCCTTTCTTGTTCCAAGCACTTTCCTGGTTCCCTGTTCTTCACAGCACCACGTCCCATCCCCATCTCTAGTGAGCTGGTTGGTGAAGACCAGGTCAGCATCCTGATGGGCCCCATACCCCTTCCTTCAAGATTCTGAACAAATGTAACCATTCCCGTGAAGCTTGCTGTCTCCAACCTGGTCAGGTGTGGCCGACTCAAGTGCATCTTTCTTATTACCTTCCTAAGGCTGTTGTTTAAATGCATTGGGTTAACTGCTTTCTTGATCGTCTTGACTGTACAAAAATAGGCCTTTCTGTGTGCCTGTCCAGGGCTTGGCATGCAGCAAGCTCTCCAGAAACGATTGTTCAGCTATTGGAGTACCCTTTGCTGTGGTCACACCGTACTTTTATCCCACCTGTTCCTGGGTATCTCTCAAATTTGTACCTTGGCTCTTGATTCTTCATGAATCAATAGGAATAGTATGAGCATGGTAATCATACAGACCTATGTTTTGCTTTTGCTTCCTCATTTCATTGTTTTTTTCCTGCCTGGTGAATGGCTGTTACCTTCCACTCTGAGATTCTCAGTCTGTTCATCGGTTTAATTTTGGCAGTTGGTCCTACTACGTACCATTGCTATAATGATTGAGTGGGTTCAGACATGCAAAATATCTATGCATGAATGTAATGTGACCTTCACCTTCATGAGAGTCTGATCTTTGTCTGTCTAGCTCGATTCTTCTTTCAACCAGATGAAGGGTGTGGCAACAATGATCTTGGCCACTTGGCTTACCATAAAGAGTGTCTCCATTTTGGTAAATCGGAATCCAAAAGAACTACAGGAATCCATTGGGGATGCCATAGCCTTAGGCTTCCCTGATGGCAGTGCCTTTTGTAAGTGCCGCATTCCCTATGGAGACCCTGACATCTTTGCTTATGTGGTATTTATAGGAGATATTCATTCCTGTGAAGCCTGGAGTTTCTGTGCCAAGAGGGATCCAGCCCCCATGGATGGAGGCCTTGTAGACATCTTGTCTCTTTGTACCTGAGCTGTCATCTTTGGGGCTGGTAGCTCTGTTGACAAGTTCAGGTGTGTTTTTGTCCTTCTGAGTTGGCTAGCACCATGGTAACTTTTAGAGGTCTTGTGACCTTGCATGTTCAATTAAACCTTAGAAGACCCCCACTGGGCATTAAAGAGCACGGATCAGAGTCTGTCGTCACAGAATACTGGCTTAACAATTAGTTTTCTCTCCGATGCTTCTTCCCTGCTTAGGAGACATATTTCTTCCTCATTAATCACTTTTAAAACCTAGACTAACCTTCACCACTTGCAGTCTTTCTTGGTCTTCTCTCATCTCATACTTTGTTGAATTGTTTCTTCTGTCTTCTCATTTTTCTCTTTTCTAGCTAATGATGCAGTCCTATATATTATCTCGTAGCTGCTCCCCCGCATCATCTTACCTTTGTTTATGCTGCTCCTCTGTTGTATCACGTACTCCGTGAGGGTAGAGACCATGCCTTCCTTGTCCTCCTTCAAAGCATGAACACTACTGTGCTGTGACACTCAATTCTCTTTCACGAGCATCCCTCTTACTTTGTTTGAACACAGTGACAGCAATTTGGCAAGAATGTCAGAGGTCCTCTAGGTGTAATTTCACCACTGAGAATAACGCTAGACTCCACCATAAATACTAAATCGAATCTTAATTTATTCTGATTTTAAATATATAAGCTTGATGCTAGCATTGTCGTTCTCTACGAGTCACTAATTCATTTCATCAGCAAATATTTATTGAGTTCCAAATCTCTACAAATCATTGCAATATGTGCCACTGGGCAAATGTGTACAAAGTCAGTTCCTACTACTGTAAGGGAAATAAAATATGGGAATAAAAGAAAATATCATTATTTCCTGGAGAAGGTAAGGCAGTGAATCTGGGCTTGTGTAATGGTGGTATGAGGGAAGGATAATGCTGTCTGGATTGTAGCACTAGGTAAGGAATCATAAAATAGGTGAATTTTAACTGCTTCCTAAAGGAAATATACGAAGAGGAACCATTCAACATTATGGTTGAGGGACTATTGTAATAAGTAAAGTGTCAGAATAAGAAAGTGTGAGGCATAACTTGGGAAGAACAAAGGATCCTTCTTGTCTAAAGCAGAGTATATTTCAGGATGGAGCAGAAGGGAACCTGTAGCTAGATTTAGGAATGACCCAGAGTATAGTGAATGTGGGAATAAAGAGTTTGGGTTTAGTTGGGGTTGTAGGTAAGATTGACCCTAGTTTCTGGAGAGATGGCATCTCAGCATTGAGTCGCATGGAGAAGGGTGGAGGACAGGAATTGGAGGCTCCAGTTTAGGAGCATAAGGCAGAAGGTCAGTGAGGGATGAGGTGGGATTAACAAGGGGTCTGGAGGCAGTGAAGGGGAGAGTGGTTAAACACAGGGGTCATCCCAAAGGTGGACTCAGTGTGACAGCAGCAAGGAGAGTGAGGGGTTATGGCAGATGCTAAGGGGAGGTTTACATACCTACACAAGTTAGGAGAAAAAGTTCTGGGATTAGCAGATAACTTGTAAATTGTAAAGCTAACCCAATGCCTAGAAAAAATGGAGGAGCAAGATGTTGTAGAACTGTTGGAGGGCTAATTAGTCCATATCCGGAGGCCGTGATTTGTGGTGTTAAGTGATTCCGTTTGTTTCACAGAGGGAAAACAAAAAATCAATCTCAAGATAAGTATTTCTGACATCCAGATGTTCAGACAACAAAACTGCCCTCAAACATCAGGGAAATCCGTCTCCAGCGTTCTCTTATGGCCCCTGAAAGTGAAAGGAAGCATATACCCTCCATGCCATCACTTGGACCAACACCTATCTTTGCTCGTGGAGGGGACAAAAAGTAAAAGAACATGATTTTGCTGTGAACGGTTCTCTCTTATGTAGTCATCAGCTGTCCATGGTGCTGAATTTATAATGGCGGTGTGGCACTCACTGGCCAAATCCTTGGAGTATGCAAAAGGCTCCCCGGGTGCTACTTTAATGCTTTCAAGCACTCCTCAAGTACCTTCATTAATGATGTTGGGCAAGGGGCCCTGTTGTCCCTGTTAAAATTCAAATCCTGCTCATGACCAATTAAGGGCAGGATTTCAATTGACATTTGGAGATTTCTCCAGCCACATTAACCCCAAAATGCATTTAAGTGATGTCACACATCACAGAGGCTGGCTGTGTCCAGGATCATCATGATATCCACCTGATGAGGGCTCCCCTCCCATCCCACTCGACCACAGCGGGAAGCAGAACCAAAAACTGCAAGCAGTCATGATGTGGCTACGTCTCACTTTACTTCTTTCTTACAGGAATGCCAATTCTCACATTGCACAATCTTTTGCTTCACTGGTTTTAGATTTTGTTCTAGACCCATATTTTACTATTGTTATGAGGGTGTTGTGTTTAACCTTAAGTTAATTTAAATGAATGTGTTTTTCCCTCCCACTACCACCAACGATCCAGAACATGAAAATAATCCAAAGGACCAGCGATATCATCTCTTGCCTGCAATTATTACCCTCTTAATTGTCTTGAAAATATGATGGCTTTCTGTCTTATGCAAGGATAACTTTCTTACTGTCATATGAAAAGATATCATATGAACTGAGGTAGAAAATGAGTTTCAGATGGGTATGGCTTGATGTTTTCTATCAAATATGTAGCTTCTGTGCCCAAACCTATAAGGAATCTCTACGGAGTGGAATGAACAGAATGTATTATGCTAAGCAAAATAAGTCAGATAGAGAAAGGCAAATACCATATGATTTCACTCGTCTGTGGAATTTAAGAAACAAAACAGATGAACATATGGGGGGAAGAGAGAGAGGGAAACAAATCGTTAAGAGACTCATAAAGAGAAGAAATTCAGGGTTGATGGAGGGTGGGGGGGTTGGGCTAAATGGGTGATGGGCCTTAAGGAGGGCACTTGTGTTGAGCACTGGGTATTGTATGAAAGGGATGAATCACTGAGTTCTACTCCTGAAACCAGTATTGCACTGTATGTTAACTAACTAGAATTTAAATAAAATTTTGAAAAAAAATTTAAAAAAATAAAATGTTATATTAATATTTGGGAAATAGCCAAGTTTTCAGTATAAGCTCTTTAACATCTTATCAGTTTTAAGAGCTAAAATCTAAAATCTTTCATGTGCTTCTTTTAAGGGTGACCCACATTCTTGTTTGTTGACGTTGGTGTTATTTCTGCTATTTTCCTGTTCTGATAATCTTAGGAATGGGGACATTCATTGTCTTATTTTAACAAGTAGTGTGGAATCAGGCACCTAAGCAAAAAGCTTAATGACTATGGCTTGAGTTGATTGTAGTGGCTTTTTGTTGTATTAGAGTCATATATCATTATTTTCCATCTGTGGAAACTTGAATTTCATCCAATTATCTGATAGATGTATAACCATCAGGCATTTCTTATATCAGCCATCCAGAAAGTTTGGCTCCATTTTTCATTTCAGTTATGAATAAAATTATTGTGAATTTTCACAGTGAAGTGTCTCACCTCATCCAAGGGCATCTCTTGTTACAAGCACAGATAGCATCGGTCCAACCAATGCAGTCGTCTCTAAAATGGTGAAAGGTGGTTTATAGACCCTGGTTCTGCAAGAGCTGTTGGATTGTTACGTATTTCCCGGTGACTTTTTTTTCTTAATTGTTGGGGCATTGTTTGAATTTCCTGTTGTACTTTCTGTATTAATTTCTGAGGTTTCAGATCTACAAGAAAAGAATTCCTGATAATAATTGATGATCATGAACCTTCCTTTGTAACAATAATTGGCTGTGCAATTACTTTGGACTGTTATTAGTACTTGTATAATATTATTTTCAGGTCTAGATCCTCATTTTTATAATATTTTCGTTCAACTTTTTGTTTTCATAAGTCTTGTCCCTTCAATCCTTAGCACCAGAACTGTGCCTTTAATCCTTTCATGTCTTCCTTAGCACTTAGCGGGATATCATTTGCTCTTGGGTGTTAGATAAACTAGTGTGGTGTGGCTTTATTCTTTTGTGATGGAGTGTTCGTCAACACTGTTGCTTTCTGATGAAGGTCGTGATTAATTAGAAAAATGATTGAACATTCGTTCAGTGAAACTCAAGCATTCCTACAGAATTTCCCATTGAGAGCCAAACAGTCCTGAGATCCGGGCACACTTGGGTCAGCTGGTCCAATACACTTTCCCAACCTGCCTGGAGTGTGTGGAGGGGGGGGGCATCAGAAAGTAATGGGACCAAAGAGATACCTGTGGAGTCTTATGGAGATAATTTCCGATAAACGTTCCTTTCTTATTAAAGAAAAAGGACTCAAACATCTTGTACCAACTACGTCCCTTCCTCCTGTGTGGTTGTGGGTGATCTGCATGGTATTGTCACATCAGGAGCTGCGAGCTTGAGGACAAGATGAAAACCCAACAGCCAAGCATGGCGGAGCGGTGAGAGAGATGCCATGAGCTCCTGGAGGCATTGTGGAATAGCTGAGTTATAAACCTCCCTCTCTGGTCTTCTTGTCAGGGAAGAAAATACGTCTCTTTTTTCTTTTTTAAAGTTCCCAGTTTGGACTTTTCCAGACGTGCTGCCCAGTACTTCTTAATGATGACTGCGGTCTTTAATCAGCGATAAGATTTTATGTACTAACATAAAACTGTACAGTAAACCCCAATAAACTGGACTTCAAAACATGGAGAGACGGCAAAATGCTCTAAAGCTACATGGATGAGCCACTAATTATTGGGGATGTGAAAAAGGATATTTGTTTTCGTTTTTACGTAAAATAAATGGTGCCAAACAACAGTTCTTCTCTCCGTAGCTTTGGAGAGCAACGGAAAGAGAAGAGAAAGATTATTGTTGCAGTGTTCCTTTAAATGAGTGGCTCCAACATGAGCACGTATGCCATTTGTCTCCATTGGTTTTAATTTTTTGCAAAGAGCGTGAGGGTTAGACATTGATATAAGTGGTAAAAATAATAATGTGACATGAAGGTAGTTCTCAATCCTCTAGATAATGCCGACATGGAAGGATACAGCAGAGGTCTGTGATATGTGGTCAGCATCATGAGGCAGCACTAGCCTAGCCAGGCAAGTCCTTGGAGATATGCCATGACCCCATGTGAACACAAAACACTGCAACAGAATTCTACTCCAATGAGTCCAGCCCAACTACAATATTGGAGTGAAGGAATGTACAAAGACAAAGCCTTTTTCATAAGCAAGCTGTGTGTGTGTGTGTGTGTGTGTGTGTGTGTGTCCCCTTCAAGGTCAAGGTGTCGTGGTAATACCATCATATGAACATAATAGTGGAGGAAGTGTAAGATGGAAGAGAAGAATTATCCAAAGCAAGAACAAGAAGGTATCCAGCAAGGGATAATGGGAAGGAGAAGGGAATCTCTGAAGGATGTGAGGACCACAAGATCCCTCCACACAGGATACATGAATGAAGGAAGCCCTTACCACAAGTCAGCTCTGCCGTGGATGAACACGGAATGGCAGGGACAGGCTGCTGAGTGATGCTTAAAAACTCCATGCCTTCTGAGAGTTTACTGAATCAAAATGGCAGGCATTTGCTGGTTTATTTTCTTGACCAGGATTTAAACAATGAAAGAAAACGTAAAAATGGCAAAGCCACACAAAAAAAACAAAACAAAAAAGAAACCACCAAGAGTCTGAATAGGGCATACAGAGAAGACAAGAGAGGACCTAATAGGTGGGCTCTGAGACTGACACAGAAGTATAGGGCCAGAGCAAGGGCTGAGAACCTGGAAGAAAGAGAAGACGTACAGATGACAGAATGATGGGACACCAAATGTCTAGTTAGTAGATCATGTTCATAAGCAAAGGAAATGTGGAAGAGAACACACAGGAAATGTTAAACCTCTGAGCAGGACATCCATAATGTTAACATCGAACACCACGCATAATTTAACACTATGTGAAAACATTGATACTTTACTAAACCCTCTTAAGATACATCAGGACACTTGGGGCGCCTGGGTGGCACAGCGGTTAAGCGTCTGCCTTCGGCTCAGGGTGTGATCCCGGCGTTATGGGATCGAGCCCCACGTCAGGCTCCTCCGCTGGGANTCAGGCTCCTCTGCTATGAGCCTGCCTCTTCCTCTCCCACTCCCCCTGCTTGTGTTCCCTCTCTCGCTGGCTGTCTCTATCTCTGTCGAATAAATAAATAAAATCTTAAAAAAAAAAAAAAGATACATCAGGACACTAAACGTTAAACCTACTATAGAGAGTGTCATTTAAAAAATGAATACCCTACATAATGATCATTCTTAAGGTTATTATAATTTGTTTAAACCNCCCTCTCTCGCTGGCTGTCTCTATCTCTGTCGAATAAATAAATAAAATCTTAAAAAAAAAAAAAAGATACATCAGGACACTAAACGTTAAACCTACTATAGAGAGTGTCATTTAAAAAATGAATACCCTACATAATGATCATTCTTAAGGTTATTATAATTTGTTTAAAGCATCTCTTTTAATTCCTAGACAAGCATATAATTGAATTGAATGTTACAAATATTTGGCATGTCTTATTTTTATTTTTTTTTTTACATTTTTAAATCCGAAATTTAAAGACGTTAAAAGCTGTGTTAAAGACAAAACAAATAATCTTACTGTGTCAGGAAATGTGGGACAATTTAGGCGCCAAATAAAGGAGGCAATGTTTCCTGACCCAGCTTACATGGTTTGGATAGAGAGTTTTTAAAAGATAGAATAGATTCTGTTTTTTGGTGCATGAAAGCAAAATTCCAGAAGTTGTACATTGGATTCAGCTTTAAAGAGGAGACTCCAGCTGTGGGCTGATCGTCGTAAAGAAATACCTGATGAGTTGATGCCCAAATCTTCCACCCTCCCCACCAAAGAACTTGGACGATAAGATAGGATAAAAGTGATCATTGTTTGTGGCTCAGTTATCTGTACAGCTTTCTCTCTCTTTTTTAACTTTTTTGTTTTTCCTCAAGTTCTATAAGGACGTGTACTAGNTTTTTTACATTTTTAAATCCGAAATTTAAAGACGTTAAAAGCTGTGTTAAAGACAAAACAAATAATCTTACTGTGTCAGGAAATGTGGGACAATTTAGGCGCCAAATAAAGGAGGCAATGTTTCCTGACCCAGCTTACATGGTTTGGATAGAGAGTTTTTAAAAGATAGAATAGATTCTGTTTTTTGGTGCATGAAAGCAAAATTCCAGAAGTTGTACATTGGATTCAGCTTTAAAGAGGAGACTCCAGCTGTGGGCTGATCGTCGTAAAGAAATACCTGATGAGTTGATGCCCAAATCTTCCACCCTCCCCACCAAAGAACTTGGACGATAAGATAGGATAAAAGTGATCATTGTTTGTGGCTCAGTTATCTGTACAGCTTTCTCTCTCTTTTTTAACTTTTTTGTTTTTCCTCAAGTTCTATAATGACGTGTACTAGTTTTTCATCAGAAGCCATGATAATGTCTTTCTCTAGCCCATCCGTCTCTCACTAAGAGCTTACTAAGAGTTAGTCTTCCTGCCTGCTTCTCCTGGCCATCCCCTGTCTTCTACTGATTGCAGCCTTGGTCCCAGGGTCCATGTGCATCCCCACAAACACACGTGCACACATACCTCACCTGAGAGGCTTCTCTCTCTCCCTGGGTCTCTATCTTTAGCTTGACTGCAGCCTCTCTCTACCTGGCTTTCAGATGAGATGACTACAAGTGTGCTTCCTGGAAAGGAATGGCTCCCAGAAAGAAGGTCCTGACCTCTCTTCCTGGAGACACTGAGACGCAGGGCAGGTCTGCGTGTTTCAGAGGTGGTGTGGCATTTGTCCTCCTGTGAAACATGGAGGTTGGCTTTATAAGCGTTGAAACGCCCCTCCCAGGTGTGCAGCTGCATCGCGAGGCTGCGGCAATGCAGGGGAGGTGATGGTAACATCTTGGCAAAGCCAAACCCAGCTTTTCAGGAACCTTCTGGGAATCTGAGATTTCTAAGGCTGTGTAAGAATGACGCTGGGGGAAAGGAGGCGCAGAACCGTATGGGGTGCCAGAAATAAAGGCACGATCCTCAGGAGACCAGAGAACACTTGTAGTTCATCAACTTGTTACAAGTCTGTGCAGAAGGAATATAGATTCGCTGATGGCATCCCCAAAATAGGACAGAAATAAAAGGAGATGAAATATCGGTTCACCTGTGACAAAAACAAAAAACCAAATGAGCAAATCAAGACTGAGCCACATGCATGATTGCAAAGGGCCATCTGAATAATTATGCTTCAGTAACCTTGGCAGGACATCTCAAGTATTTTTGTATTTGGTGAAGCACATCCTGTACATTTTCTTGACTTCTCCTTAAACGGTTCTCTCTGAACTCACCTGAAATGCAGCTTTTCAAATAATTTATTTTCTAAGGTTTTTAAGTATTCATTTTCATGCTTTACACAGGAGTATAGCATTGTGTAAGTCCAAAAACCACATTTGTAGTGTATTATTTTTGAATATTTTATTTTTGTTGTTGATTCCCTCTCTCACATCAGGTTTTCTAAGCATTGTAGATGCACTGACATACCCAAGAGACAGAATTTCCTGCCAAGTGCAATTTATATTCTATGGGGGCCATGAAAAATAAGTTTAAGAATTAAATAAGGTACATATTATTTTGGACGGTGAGGGGTGGTGTGATAAAAATGAAAGGGGATAAGGAGAATCAGGATTGCTGAGGAAAGTACAAATGTAGGCAGGGTGGTCAACTTTGACCTCACCGAAAAGGAAAAGGGTGAGAAAAGAATTGAAAGAGGTGAGGGAGGAAGCCTTGATGACGTACCAGAAGAGTGTTCCAGGCAGAAGGAAGTACCAGGGCCAAGTTCCTGGGGTAGAGACATTCTCATTGTGCTCGGGAAGACCGCTAGATAGCAATAGCGACTGGAATCCAAGTGGGATGATGCCATTAAAATCTTTGACTTTAATTCTGGGAACAAATGGAGAGAAATTAGAGGCATTTCAGCAGAGCAGTGACCAAGATGGTGAGGTGTGTTTTAAGAAACCATTTCAGCTGCCTTGCTGAGATTAGCCTGTAGGGGCAAGAGCAGAAAGCTGGAGACTGGTCAGAAGCCTCACTTGAGAGTCGCCATGAGAAATTATGACTGTACGTCTAGGATGGGAATAGTGAGGTGGGGAAGAGTGCTCGGTTTTTTTTCTATTTTTGAAAATAAGATTTACAAATGATTTGCATGGAGAATGTGGGGAAAGGAAAGGAATCCAAAGTTGTTGACCTAAGCACGGAAAAGGAAGGGGGTGTTCATGGATGAAATTGGAGAAAGCTCTGGTGGAGAGAATCTTGAGGATGAGCTGAGGTTTGAGAGTTTGACTTTGAAATGCATATAGGACATCAAAGACAAGATATCCCATAGATGAGTGGATGTCTGAGTTTAGGGCAGTCTCAAGAGACAGTCCGAGCTGAGGAGGAAAATGTTGGACCAGTCCACATGGGTGGTATTTGGAGTCACGAAGAGTCTGAAAATGGAGAAGAGAAAGGAGAATAGTCAGGGACTGGAGCCCGCTGACATAGCAGCCTGCAGGTCATTGGCAAGTTTTACTAGAATAACAGTAATTTTAGCGGTGAGTTACATGAACCAGCCTGCTTGGAGTAACTTTAGTGGTGAATAGGAGCCATGGAATTAGAGTCTGGGTGTATAGATGACAATTTTGAAGAGATTTTCTGTAAAGGAGCAGAAAACGTGGCAACAGTTGGAGGGATATATAAACCCAAGAGAAAATTATTGTATGTCTCATATGATGGAAGGTCTAACAGCACGTCCGTATGCTGTAGGAATGATCTAGAGGCATGTTGTATCGATCGGTTTAGCTTACCTTACGCTGCATTAACAAATATCCCTAAAATGTCAAGGACATGCATCTAGAGAGGTTTATTTCTCTTTAATGTTGTGTGTTCTTCAGGGGTTCGCTTCGGCTTTTCTCCATCTCTTCCTCATTCCAGGATACAATCTGAGGGTGCAGACACATTTCTGATGTTATGGCAAAGTGCAAGGAGAACATGGTAGAGTCACATCAGAGTCCTCAAGGTTTTTTTCTTGGAAGTGGCACTCCTAAATTCTGCATGCATCATTGGCTAAAGCATGTCAAATGGGTCATCTCGTGGCAATAAAATTCTTCCCAGGGAGGGACACTGTGAGTCTTATGGCCAAGTCTGCTATCAAACAGCTGCCAGGGTGTATTTTTTTCCCCACAGAGGGGGAAGGAAAATACTTTGAACATTAATACAATTGGCAGGTTGGATTTCCTCCGCAAGAGGAAAGCTGTTCTGATCTAGCAAGAGAGGGGTGTTTTGTTGCTGGATTGGTAAACTGATGGGATTTAATGTGTGATGGTCTTAGGTGGTAGCCCTACCATTTACCTATAGGGAAACAAGGGAGCACGGAAGATGGGGTAGTTATTGGTGCATGGGTAAATGGGTTCATGGGGACTTATGGATGTTCTGTCTAGATTGTTGCTTCTTACTATGCTGAAAAAAAATTGCGAAATCATAAACCAACAGTGAAGATGGGACAAGGGTGTTTGGGGATGACAGGAAGCCAGAGAAGGTGTTGGTTGTTTAGGGAATCTTCAAAGGAAATTTTTGGAGAAATTCAGTATGATTTCCAGTTTGAACCTCCTGCACATTTATGATCATGAATTGAGAGTGAGACCGGTCAGCATGGGTCTGTGTTTTCCTTCATCTGTGCTCACGGGCAAGGGTGCAGGTGTGCACAGAATCAAAGTTGGATTTCTCCAGGGTTAGCATTCTGCTGGGCGAGAATCAAGAATTAAGAATGATATATGGAAACTAAGGCTATATGCAAGGTCATGACTCTCTAACTCCAAGGAAGAGCAGGTATCTCTTGGAAACCACAAAAAAACCCACAATATATCTACCAGTTCCCACAGGATTCTGAGTGTTTGTGTGTCTATTATCTTAGACTTGGAAAAGAGTTAATAGGTTGCCTGTTTCCCTGCAATTCTCCATGTCTAATCTGGAACAACTCTCAAGGTTTGCCCTGAAATATAAACAACAGAGGTTCTTCAAACAAAAGGAATGAGTAAGAGAAAGGAATGAGTATATGGTTTTGGATTCTCCATAATTAAAGTTGTGCCACCATGAATGATCCACGCAAATGGAAAAAAAATGTATAACGTGTTTAATTTCTGCCCAAGAGTAGTAAGGTGGAGGCAGCTAGCTATGTAATCACGTACGCACCTGAAAGAATATTAGGTGTTTTGTTGAAATTCCTTGGCTCAGGAAAGAGTCTTTGTGCCATGTTGAAAAAAAAAAAAAACTACTTAGTGTGATGAAAAAGTAAACAAGGTATGACATCAAAACCAAATTTGTTGAGATAATAGGAGCAAAGCCAAGTATTTTCTCAGTAAATAAGTGGCTGGCTTAAGGTCTCATCCTTTCCGGTCAAGGTCTTATTGTGGTATCCCAGCTGAAGTTTGGGTTGCCCTCTTCTTAACCCATCGAATGTTGTGACATTTGATTATTTTTAGGCAGAAATTATTTGTTGGGAATAGACCGTGCCGTGCAGGTAGGGCTGTTAGCACAAAAGGATCTCAGGTTTTGATGTAGTTCACGAGAAGCTTCAAGTCTTGTTGGGAAAACCAACAAGACTGTAATTATGGAATAAGAGAATGTATAATTAACTGCCAGCATGTGTGGGGTAGATAATTAGAGAATAAGGCAACAGATGTTTTAAGGTGATGATTGCGGATTTCAGACAATAGTGAAAAATGGAAGAAAACACCATCGGTGTGAGCTGGAATTTGTCAGGGTGTGCTTTGTGCCTCTGTTGTCTTCTTACGCTCTAAGCAGTGTTATGGCTGAGTTTGATATTGTTCCCATGAATGGTTGTTTCTTTCGGCTTCTCTTACTTTACCAGAAAATTACCATTAACAGAGAGATTGATTTATAGATACGACGAATTTCCATTGCCCTGGGAGGTGACATATAGCTACCAATAAAATCATATTCACTGCCTTTCTGGAAGTTGTCCAAATATGCAATAGTGACTCCAGCCCACACGTTTAAGTCTGCTCTGGGCCAATGCATTTTTTTGTTTGTTTGTTTTAATTCCAGTTAGCAATGCGTATTTTTTAGTTAATTCCAAAATTTAATGCATTTTGATCAATAGGGATTCTCATACGGATTCCTTGTGTTTTCTTCACTATAAAATATCTCCGTGATTAGTTTTTCAGGAGACCAAAGGTCAGGTATTTTGGGATTACATTTATACTTAATCTTCAGTGATTCATCCTTTAATGAAAGGAAGTACATCCACCATATTGAATCCATATAATCTTCCGTTGTATATTCTTACTTAAGTCAGTATTTTTAAAGAGGTGATAGATGACATAGAATTTCAGATTGTCTACATAGACAAAACACCTGATACCAAAGTGCAGTGCTCATAATTGATCTTGCTTGCTTAAAACCACGTTTAATGATTTTAATTATAGGTAAATTTAATGTACCAAATTTATTTTTAACATGTTAATTTGATAGTCCTTTCCCTAAAAAGCATAAAAATTCCCTTTGCTTGTAATATGCTAGAAATAAAATTCCTAACAATGAAGTTTTATAACCTGCACAATGATGCAGGAAGGGATTTGAATAACAGAATTTAAGCAGAATAACTACCTTATATTCTTTCGTTTTTCTACCAGATAATTATTTTTCATGCAGTCTTTAATGATGGATGTATAGTAGAAACTTTTTTTCGCTTTTTTCTAGTCACACAGCTGGGTTTCTTGCACACCCTGTCTACATCAAAATTGTTTACATCAAATGGTGACTATTAAAAATTAGTCTTGGGGCATCTGGGTGGCTCAGTCGGTTAAGCTGCCGGCTCTCAATTTTGGCTCAGGTCATGATCTCAGGGTACTGAGATCCAGCCCTGCATCGGGCTCTGTGCTTAGTGGGGAGTCTGTTCAAGGTTCTCTTTCTCCCTATGCCCCTTCTCCCGCTTGTGTGCACGTGGTTTCTCTCAAATAAATAAATAAATATATCTTTAAAAAAATTAGTCTGGGGCACCTGGGTGGCTTGGTTGATTAAGTATCTACCTTCAGGTCAGCTCCTGATCTCAGGGTCCTGGAATTGAGCCCTGCATTGGGCTCCCAGCTCAGCAGGGAGTCTGCTTCTCCCTTAGCCCCTTCCCCCACTCATGTGCTCTCTCTCAAATAAATAAAATCTTAAAAAAATTACTCTTAGAGATTAAAGCTGTAATTTCTCCTATATCCTAGCTACCAGTGCTTCAATTTATATGTATGTATATACACATTTCTACATAGTCTACTGAAAACTCTTTTTGTCCCTTCAGTATGATTATGGTGCTAGAAATTCCACCCCAGGCCCTAAGATTCCATTCCATGTTGATTAACTTCATCGTGTCTATAACATCTCTTTGTTCATATTTCAAAATTTGGAGTGTTCATTATACCATATGTAAAAGTCTTATTTTGTGATGATGAGTCCATCAGACCCGTTATCTCGAGAACTTTTTGGGTCAGAATGTGATATAGTCTCGAACTAAAATCTTACCGTGAGTGTGAAGGTAAGTTGCTTTTGGCTTCTGCGGGGCCATTTTCTTGTTGACTTACACTTCATTCTACCAGTTCGGAAGTAAAGGGTGGTGGTGGTGGTGGTTTTTCTTCTTCTTGTAATGGTTCAATTTATGTAACGTCTTCCCGTACATCCCACCATGTAATCAATTACCAGGAAAAACGTAGATTTTACAAAAAATGAGAACTTTGAGCCTAGGTGGAGACACATCACGTTAAACCAGCCTGAGGGTCTGTAGCAATGATCACGTGCTCATGACACCTGTGAGCCTTACGTACAGACATGATGTACATTGCAATGATTTTAAATATGACCAAGAGATGTAAAGGCACTTTGTAACTTAATCTGCTTGATGAACTATTAGTAGAATAGTCACTGATTCTTATGCTAAATGATTTCGAGCCTCTTGATGCTTTTCATACTATTGAACTTTTCCTCTGGGTGTCTGTCTGGTCCTCTAAGCCTTGGTGTGCGTGTAAAAATTGTTTGAGATCCTGTAATCCCAACGTGGTCTTTGAGTTTGAAGAGTCAAACCCACCTCTCAACAGCAGACAAAAATCCTTTCTCCTGCGGCCACGTTCCTACATCCCTTTTCCCATGGCCAACAAAATACTGCCTCTTCATCTAGGCAAAAACCAAGTACATAGGCACGTTACTCAGTCAACATTATGAAACTGCATTTTGGCGTACTTTGTGTTTTCAAATATCCTAGGACAGTGTGAACTATTGATTCAAATCACCCTGATGTCTTAAATCAGCACTGTTGATACCCTCCCTTTTGGACGTGGTCCTTTTGGATATTGGGGATTTCATATTATTCTCTTTGTGTTCCTATGCTGCTTTACTTCATGAAATCTGTATCATTAAAAATATTCATAGCATCACTAAAGTCCCTCCCCAGGAGCTAAGAAATTGGTTGATCTTTCGGTTGATCCAATTACCACTGACATTTGCTTAGAGATAAAGGCCATCCATCTCCTTCTGCTGATTTTTGTCAATGGTATCCTTTTCTTGGTGACTTATGAACCGTTTTGTAACTTTGTATCCAAAGCCATGCATGTTGGATTCGTTAATAGAATTTATCTTCACAGTGGACTGGTCCCAATCTGCTCGGCTTCACTCAGTCTGTCAACTCATAATATCTGGCTAAAAGATGCTAATGCGGGGTTGGCTGATCTCCTGTCAGCTCTCCCTAATTATTTGGTTTCAAAGCAATAGTGCATGTTACACATATTCATCTAGCTGTCCAATTAACACATGTTTCCAGGCAATTCTGATAGGGAGGTTGACTTCTTCCTTCAGCCCCAACAAAACAAAACAGAAAAGTGGTTACTTGCATGACATTGAGCTTGGCTTTATTTTGAATCTCTTATGCTGATTTTTATCACATGGCTCCACTTATCCATTCGAATNCTTATGAACCGTTTTGTAACTTTGTATCCAAAGCCATGCATGTTGGATTCGTTAATAGAATTTATCTTCACAGTGGACTGGTCCCAATCTGCTCGGCTTCACTCAGTCTGTCAACTCATAATATCTGGCTAAAAGATGCTAATGCGGGGTTGGCTGATCTCCTGTCAGCTCTCCCTAATTATTTGGTTTCAAAGCAATAGTGCATGTTACACATATTCATCTAGCTGTCCAATTAACACATGTTTCCAGGCAATTCTGATAGGGAGGTTGACTTCTTTCTAGCCCCAACAAAACAAAACAGAAAAGTGGTTACTTGCATGACATTGAGCTTGGCTTTATTTTGAATCTCTTATGCTGATGTTTATCACATGGCTCCACTTATCCATTCCTCCACGGCCTGAAATTGCCCACTTAACAATTACAGCTCTGTACTGATGGTGTTGACTCCTCGCTTGGGTTTAATGAAATAGGAGTAGGGTATGAACAACCAAATTAGTGCATCCATCATGGATGATGGCATAGTGTTGACACTAGAGAGAGAAGCTTATGTTGTCAACAGGCAGTTTGCATCAAGAGCGTCCCTCTCTTCGGGAACAGGACTGGGATAGTAAAGTGGGCAAATGGATACTTCCACGTGGATGGATTTGGACTTCCAAGATGGCTGGAGGAAACCAGACAAATGCCAGATGCTCTAGGGTTTTAGGCAGTTGGAGAGTTTTTCCGCTCCGTGACTTCAGCTGCTGGCCACCAGCCTCCCATCCTTGTGGGCTGTGTTTGCTGAGACAGCAGAGCGGCTGACCTATCTTCAACCTGATTGATGTGGCTGGCTGCCACCGGGAAACCGAGGGTTGCTCTGCGGACCCTAAGAGAGAACCTCAGAAGCCTGCAGAAGAGGGCACGCCTGCAGCTTTCACCTGGCGTCAAATCACTGTGGAGAATCCACAGTCAAAATTTAATTCCTCTTTCACTGCCCTTTTCAGATGTGTACCTTTGTCCCCATCCAAGAATTCCAAAAGGAGTATTGGAAGAAATGGGTCAAACAGAACACATGTGTTTTGATCTGTGGTTCAACTGAATGAACTTTAGAGTGCAGCTCGCCTTGCTATCCCTCCAAAGAACATGAGAGGTTCTCGTGTGCGGACAAAAATAAGAAAAATCCTTGTGTGCCTTCGTTCCCTCTTTGCTAAAGGGCAGCCAGAAAGATTTTACTTGGAAATAATCGTTGGTTCCTAACGAATGCTCATAGTACACGCCATCTATTGATTTTTCGTAGCTACTGTGCTTGGGTTATTATAGACCATTTCTCTCTTTGCAAATTACTCTGGGGTCCAAAGGTAGCCCTATTGTCATGCTAAAAGGAAGGACACTCTTCCAGGTGACCCGAAAAGCATCACGTGATAAGGCGTGGCGACTGAAGCGAGGAAAGCATCCAACATCTCTGCTGCGAATGGCTTAGTGATTAGCTCACCATTTTTGAGAGCTTCCGAAGGAGAGCAGGCAGTGAAAGATTGTTTTTTGAGAAGCCAGAGTCAATTTGGATTATGTGTAGGGGCTGCTGTTAGAAAATGTGCTGGTGTTTTCTGAAGGATCTCCATGGCAATGAAAGGAGGCTATAAATCAGGGAGGTTGCCATCTCTCTCAATGGTAATGTATCATCACATCCCTGTAAGGACAGGGATTTGACCTTTCAAAAAAAAAAAAAAGAAAAGAAAACCCCAAACCCTCTCTGGCTTCTCATTTTTGTGATGATCGTGTGCCATCCGAGCGGCAAGGAACCCACTGGCTTGCCTCCCCTTGTGCAAGGCTGGGGACGCTCACCGCGGCTTGCCCGGCCCTGGGCCAGCGTGCTCGTGGAGTTCCAGTCTGCTACGTGAACAAGTGGAGAAACACAGGCTTCCCCAGTTGCCCACAAGCTGCTAAGGGAATGATCTGTGTTCACTTTAAACGCATGCTGTACGTGGGAATGCGTGCTCTGCACCGAGTTATGACTCTGTAGCTGCCATTGGAGGTTGCACGTAATTGCGGCCTCCTTACCGAACCATCCCAGCTCGGTCCACATTTCTGTTTTACACACCAAAAAGGAAAAAGCACCGTCGGGCTTGGCAGGCAAGGCAGGCTCCAGCCTCCTTGATCCGCCTCGGTCCAGAGTCTTTCCAGCCTTTACCGTTAATCTCCCATGCTGGCTCCATGGGGCCACGTGGAACCCGTGTGGACAGGAACATAAATCAAAAGGGGAAACAGACAAAGAGAAAGAGGCAAAAAGCCCACCAGAGAAAGGTTGACAAAGCACCCTAGAAAACTTGAGTGCAGCCCAGGTATTGCTTTCTCTCCCCAGCAGCGGTACAATTTGAGATGCCAGTGGCTCACCTTGAACGAATGCCTGCACTCGGAAGCAACTTGAGGGCTGCCGGGTCCCTTGTCTGCTAGGCGTCTAGAAGCCATGGCTAGATCGTGGTGTCTGAAATGTTCTTTAATTCCAATAAAGAAACGCACATGTGCACTTTGGCCTGTAGAAACGGAGGTGGCCCACGCACTGTGCTTTGAACAGAAGGGGATGCTTTCTGCAGCGCTGTGTCCACACCGCAGGAAGACGGCTGTCGGGCAGCCCAAGTGCCCGTGCACGTGGCTAGACTCCAGATGGCTCACTGGTGCTCCTGGCGCCGCCTCAGGTCCTGCCTTGCTGGAGTCCCGAACAGAATGCACATTACCTGGAACTGGAGGGAATGTGTGGGGCTGGCTGCACAAATTCCTCCCCTAACTAGAGACGGGCAGTCACAGCAGATGGAAGAGGATGCCGTTGACTTCAAAACACTACGTCGGCGGCCCACACGGTCTAGTCGTCTACGGCTGCTACCCAAACTACCACTGATTTGGTGCCTAAACACCGTGCTCACGTGTGGGTCAGGAATGTGGGCACATCTCAGCTGGGTTCCCAGAGAGCAGCTACCCTGCCTTCCTGCCTGGAGCTCCTGCTTTCCCGAGCTCCCCGTGGTGTGGGCAGGTTTCTGTCCCCTGTGGTTGTCAGATTGAGGCCCCTTTCTCACCGGCGGCCAGTGAAGTCTGCCTCCAGGTCCTGCAGGCTGCCAGCAGCCCCTTTACCGCATGGACAGTCTCTTACTCAGATCGGCTGAGCAAGAATCCTCCGTAGCAGCGTATTCTAATCAAGCCGTTGGCATCCCATCTCAAGTCCATGTAATGTAACCTGATCCCAGGATGATGCTTCTGTCATCTAACAGGAGCAGCGAGTACCCAATTAGCTGGGACTCGAAGGGTTTGACTCACTGGGTGTTGCCTTAGGGTGTGCTCACTACCCTATTGTTACATGCCCACTCCAGGAGTTTTCTGGAACTCCCATAAGAAATTACTGTAAATTTGGTGGCTTACAATGACAGAAATGTACTCCATCACAGCCCAGCAGCCCAGAAGTCCAAGATCAAGGTGTGGGCAGGGTTGGTTTTTTCTGGAGGCTCCGAGGAAGAACGTACCAGTCCCCTGCCTCCCTCTTTGCTTGTGGGGCTCCCGGTAACCCCCGGTGTTCCTTGACTTCTGGGCTCTCTGCCTCCATGTCCTTGCCACTTCCTTCTCTCTGAGTCTCCATCTATCTTCTCTTCTTGTAAAGACACCAGTCATTGGATTGAAAGCCTACCATAAATCCAAGAGGATTTCATCTCCAGATCCTTAACTAATGACATCGCAAAGACCCTCTCTCTAAATAAGGTTGTGCTCTGCCTCCTCAGTGCGTAGGAGTTTTGGGAATGCTGTTCACGCATGGCCATCCACCAAGCCCGTGGTCTGATGCTGCTTAACTCGCCAGTTTCATTTTTCATCAGACTCTCCTGACCCTTTTCTGAAATGTTTTCTCATGTCTTTTCATCTTTTTAACTCCTGGTTCAGTGCATGTCTCCTTCATTGCTTCAGGGGAAGTTCCCCGGCCATCAGAGATTGTTAAGGGGTTGCCAAGGTGTACATGTGCCATGTTTAGTCACATGGTAACCTGCCCCTGCATAATTTTTTCACGGTACGAATTTAAAAATTTGGTGTGATTATTAAATTAATCATTGCATATTTCAGGAAACTATGGGCTTCATAAGAGCAAAGACAGAGTCTCCTTGTGACCGTCTCCTCAGCCCCAGTATTTTAGAACAAATGGACAGTATGAAACCCCAGCTTGCCTTCCTATGAAAAGCATTCTGTCGTTCTGATGGGGAAGAAATGAAGATTTTGGTCCTGGTTCTGTGCTGTGTTTCCCATGTGGGCATTTCACATAGTCATGAAAGGAGAAACAATGCACTCTATGAAATGAATTCACGCACATAAGTCCCGTCTAAGCATCTGGTATGGTCTGAACGTGTTCTCCCAGATTTCATTGGTTGAATGCCTAACCCCCAAGTTGATGGTATTGGAGGTGGGGTCTTTGGGAGGTAATCAGGTCATCAGGCGGAGCCCCCCATGATGAAATTAGTGTTTTTATAAAGGAGACCCCAGAGAGCTCCCTCGCCCCTTCTGCCATGTGAGGACCCAGTGAGGAGATCGTCACATATGAACCAAGAAGCAGGTGTCAGCAGATTCCAAATCCACGGACACCTTGATCTTGGACTCCCAGCCTCCAGAATGTGAGAAACAAGTGTCTATTGTTTAAGCACCACCCCCCCATCTGTGCTTTTAAGCCCCACCCCCATCTGTGCTTTTGTGTTATAGCTGCCCAAATGGTGTGAGGTCACATCTCTGAAGAAGACAAGAGGCACTACGGAGAAATGAAACGGAGAACATATTTGACTTCAGTCATACCGTTACACATACAGCACAATGACACTATCGTACCTTGAATTCTAGTGGCTGGGTTTTCNCTCTGAAGAAGACAAGAGGCACTACGGAGAAATGAAACGGAGAACATATTTGACTTCAGTCATACCGTTACACATACAGCACAATGACACTATCGTACCTTGAATTCTAGTGGCTGGGTTTTTTTTTTAGGATTTAAAAAAATTATTTGGCTTTAATTTCTTCATTTGAACACAGTACGATTATTTGCAACCTCCATCTTTAGTTTCTTCTGTTACAAGTTGAAATTTTTATTTATTTATTTTTTATTTTTTTATTTTTTTAAAGATTTTATTTTTATTTATTCGACAGAGATAGAGACAGCCAGCGAGAGAGGGAACACAAGCAGGGGGAGTGGGAGAGGAAGAAGCAGGCTCATANTAGCAGAGGAGCCTGATGTGGGGCTCGATCCCACAACGCCGGGATCACGCCCTGAGCCGAAGGCAGACGCTCAAGCTGTGCCACCCAGGCGCCCCTCAAGTTGAAATTTTTAAAAACTGTTGGGTGTGGTTGTCATACATAGATTTTTATTGCATTATTAAGTGAAGATATTCTTTTGGCAAATGATGTTTACTTGGCCTTGTTCTGGTACTTAATAAGATATATTTTTTTAAAGATTTTCTTTATTTATTTGACAGAGATAGAGACAGCCAGCGAGAGAGGGAACACAAGCAGGGGGAGTGGGAGAGGAAGAAGCAGGCTCATAGCAGAGGAGCCTGATGTGGGACTCGATCCTATAATGCCGGGATCACGCCCTGAGCCAAAGGCAGACGCTTAACCGCTGTGCCACCCAGGCGCACCCTTAATAAGATATTTTACATGATGGTTTTTCTGTGTATAATTTGTAGTTCTTCTGGGCCATAATTTCCCCATTCTTAACCATTATTCTGACTTCCTTCTCCTTGAATTCCTGACCTTCATGGAGTTTAATTGTCCTTGATTTATCAGATGATTGGAGTGTTGCTTCCTAGAAATTCTACTAAGTGTTAGGGAGGATACAGTCTTGCAGTCCTTTCGTCTCTGAAAATACCTTCTTAAAGGATGTATTGGCAAAGGTTTTCTACCAAAACCTGATAGGTCTTGTTCTATCATCATGACTCCACCTAGCACTGCAGAGACTTCTCAGGGGAGAGAGATTTTTTGTGTGTTTGTCATCGTCCTAAAGACGTTTGGGGAGCTTTAACCACAAGCAGATGGGCAGATGGAACAAAGATTGTTCCAAGTGCACGGGAAGTGCGTTGGAGCGCCAGGAAAGGACACGTGAGGAGCCTTGGGGGAGCAGAAGCAGGGACAGACAACCACGACGCTAGGGTGCTCTTTGCCCTCTTCCAGGCTGTCATGCTTCATCTCATCTCATCCTTCCTCCACGTGCCTCCTGGAGCGCATGCTTGCTGGCGCTTTGAGTAAACGAGCACCTGCAGAGCTGAGGATGCCTGCACACCTGAATCCCAGGCCCTCAGTCACTGCAGCCAGGCGTGTGGGGGCCGGGGGTGTGGTGTGGTGGGGACAGTCAGCAGAGCCTTCCGTACCTTCAGTGTGCCTCACCTCCTCTTGCACTGGGCGGCCACACGGGCCCCCATGGCCTCCGACGAGGTCTGCTGTGGCACAGAGACTCAGTTTTCTACTCAGATGCCTGGGGTTCTGTTCATTTTTCTTTTCTTCAGTAATTTTAAACTAGGTTGCCAGGCCATGTGTCTGGGTCTCGCTCTCCCCATGCAGTACTCTGGAAGGAAGTGACGGGGCTGGTAACTCAGAAATACCGTCTTCACACTCAACTCTGGTTGTCTCGGTATCTGCTTCTGTTGTCTTCATCGTCCCGCGTCTGTTCTTCATGACTTGTTTGCTTTTCCTTTCTGTCCCTGACTTACTAACACTCCTGATGGTCACAACGTCACTTCTCCTCTGGATTCCCTTCAGAGAGCCTCCTTTTTCTTTATTTTACATAGACTTACATAATATAAATTTATTTTACGTATGTATATATACACACACAAAATGCAAACATTTATATATCATAGTTAATTAAATACATATTTTATTTAATACCACATTAAATATTTATACTTATTAAATATTTATAATACATAAATGTATAACATGTAATAATTAATACCCATTAAATATTTATAATATATTAAGCATATAATAAATACATGTTGATACTTATTAAATATATACATTTTATTTATTTGTATAAGTATATATACAACATAAATATATATGTATACAAAATAAACATGTAAACAAAATAAATATATATTATGTATAGATTTAAATTATATACTTCTGAGTGATGTTCTTTATTAAACATGTATGTATATATGTATGTGCTTGTACAAAATATATATTTCCTGATTCTATTATTCCTTAAAATATATATATATAAATTTTATATACATTTGCTTCTCTTATTTACCATTTTAAATTATATATATTTAAGTATATACATAAATGCATACTGTTTAATGAATGACAAAAATATACACATATATGTATGTATACTGGTGTGTGTCTGTGTATACTCATGGCCACATGCAGAGAATGTCACAATGAAACCGGACTATATAATTGTGTGTGTGTGTGTATATGTGTATAATGCAAAAATGCCAACATCTGCATTAATAAATGCTGTCTTTCTTTATAAATAAATATAAGTTGGCTCAAAATCTCAACCTGAACATTATATAATACTTTGATAAACATTATCATTGCTTTTAAGAATAAATATTTAATTAATACAGAATTTATTTTGCCCTAAAATGAACTCGATATGCTTCCCTCTTTTTCTAATATTTAGCTAATGGTACTCCCTAAAAAGAAAGACTTCATCATACACATGCTAAAATTATTGTAACTACAATAAATAATAGAATGAGGGCAGAAAACTGTCTTGACCTTCTTCAAGCCAAAATTATTCACACTTGAGTATTTTTTTTCAGAGTCGATATGAGAATGAGTTTGTGGTTACCAAAAAATCTTACTATTTTAAAAAATATATTGATATTGTTACACACTAAATTTCTGCCACCAAAATCTTCTGAATATAGACAAGTCTTTTATGCATCTAAGATTTTATATTATAGTCTATCTTACATGCTTCATAAGGTATGATCAGACCATTTATTCTTAATGTGAAAAGGCCTTCTTTTTAGATATGTTAATATTCATATGTATGAAAATTGATTTTGTGTATTGATCTCATACCATCATAACTAATACCTCATCCACCCTAATTTATTTAGTTGATGTTCTGAATTATTTTCCCCTGCATAGATAATCATATGCAGGAATGACTTTATTGTGTCTCCTTTTGAATATATTCAGTTCTCATGACTTTTATTTTTAACATATTGACTAGAAGTACCTTGAAAAATGATGGTCATGACATCATTTCCTTGCTTGCACTTTTGAAACGCACATCATTCACCCTTCCCCGGAGCGTGTTCTGTGTAAGGATATGTCTGCACGTCATTGGCAGGATTCCAAAAAGGTTCCTCATCAAGGTAAATATTCCAGATACTCAAATCCTTTAATGAAGCATATCAATTGCCCTCCTGCTGCAGAGAGCCCTGCAATTTCCTGCATTTGGGAATCCTGATGGTCTTTACAGCTGAGGGGACGTCTGGAGTTGATCGTGGAGTTTCTTTCTATTGAAGTTCCTCTTTCCTCATGGTAGTCCTCTGACAAATTATCCTTACACGAAGATGTTCAAATGGATAGATACAGTGGGCACCTAGTTTCCCTCTGACTTCTGGGGTGTAAGTAGGGTCTATCAGTGTGGATTTACCCGTATTCAGATCTAAGGTATACTTCGATTTACCCGTTTTTCCTCATGAAGACCATGCAGTTTAGTTCTCTCTGTACATGTCCCATATCTCCACATCCACGTTGACCAGATCATTCTCTTCTTTCTGTCTCAGGCTGTTCCCTTTTTATGCCTCTGCACCGAAGAAACGACATCTTATTTTTACTCCATGACAAATGGACAGTGGTTATCTAAATGTTCCCTTAGAGTCTCCCACAGCCTCTTTTCTCATCTTTGGGCAAGTCAGGATCTACCCACCCAAGATGTCTATTGGCAGGTGGATCTGTGAGAGGTCCTTTCCTGTGCCAGTGGTCTGGCAAGTCCTCGTCACTCAACGGGGTGGCCCCAGACCACCAGCACACATACCTGGGGGCGTCCTTACCAATGCAGACCCTTTGCAGTTGTTGACCCATTGCACTGACCCTCAAATTCCATTTCCAACAAACTACTCCTTTAAGCTGCACGGTCCTTTACTGAGACATGAAGTATTAGTTGACATTAAGTATTAATTAAGGAGTAGTTACTCTAAGTGTTAGTTGACACTCAAATACTCTGTCCTACCTGAGTGTGTGGAAAATGACGTTGAGCATCTAGGGTTTTTCCTGACTTGTCTAACTCTGCAGTGTCAGCTACTGGCCATTTCCATGCACCAACCCCTTCTCTCACCTGTATGTTTTGGCTGGTTTAAATTTTGTCTAATTTGGTCACGTACCTGGAGATGTTGGAGCCAGGAGATTTTCTGAAATAATGCCCAGGCAACATAAGAATACATTTCCTAGTTTTTGGTTTTTTTTGCTTTGTAGAGACAAGCACTTCTTCTCTGATACATGGCTGTATGCAGTGTGGTCCCAAATATTCCCTGATTTCTTTCCTATCGTGTTTATAGAACAATTCCCAATGCGGTAGTGCCGTGGAAAGATCCTTGAGCACGACTGAACTCTCTTCAGGCTCCTTAATAGGGTTAATAGAAACCCAGCAGGTGTAGCCTTGTATTTTCTGCTGTTCTTGGTTTCCTATGATGTTCACATCTTTTTCTTTGTTTTTATGCGTATTCCTGTTGGGAAATTTGCCTCAGGGGTTGCTATCTAGACAGGATAGTGGGAAGTTACTTCTTAGGGGAGGACCCTGCAAAGAAGAGGTTTTATCCAAGTCTCGAAAGCTGGCTGGGATATTAACCAGCAGGCAGATGTGGCCATGGCAGCGAGAATGGGTTTTCTTGGTGAAGGACTGGCATTTGAAGATGTTTTAACTCCGTTTACCACCTTCTTATTAACTTTTTTGTACCGTTAAATATTTTGAGCTGAATTTCATCCTTCCCTGTTTCTAAAACTGGAAGTAATAATAATATAAACCCAAATCCATTACCTGGAAAGATTTTCATAAATACCTAAAATTGCATATAATTACCAAAGAAATGAAATCATTAAGCTAGCAGTGACTTTGTCTGTGGATCTCAAAATAACATGCTTTTAAAAATGGAATTCATTTAGCATAAATCTGTAAACACCTAGAGAGATATTAAGCTTACATCTTGGCCGGGAGCAAATGCTTTATGGGTTTATAATAGAATGAATTGATTGGCTTAGAGTCATTAAGGGTATGGGATTAAACAGTTGAATTAAAGAAAATCCCATCAAAATCCCATCCTACAATCACTGCGAGGTATTATTTTCTAAAGTCCTACAATGCTAATGTAAATATATAATAACATTAAAATCAAGGTAAATTAGAGATTATCAAGATGTGTTTAATAAAGCTGGTAGTATTTTACGTTTAGAGCATTACCTAAGGATTCTGAGTGCTTGGAGGCCATGGCTTTCCATGTGTTAAAAATCTCTGTATCACTAATGCCTAGGACTGTCTCCAAAACACCAGCGTGTCCTTCAAGTTCATTGACACAGTCTTGCATAAAGAATGGGGTATCCCCTTTTAAATGGATTCTGAGAACCACCCCCAGTCAGACAGGTCTCTGCATTTACTCCTGTTCTAGAAAGTCTTCTTTCCTTCAAACCATAATTTTCAACGTCTAGGCGGTGCCTTTCCCTAAACCAGCTGCCCTTCATTGGCTTAAGTATATACCTAAATAAGGTCTTAGGGCTTATTCTTCTCTGTGTTGTATCATTTATTTTGGGACGCAAAACAAAGCTACCTTGCCAGAGACCAGCCTATCACCTTGCATAAAATAATTTTCACCATTTGCTAAAATGTCGACTTCTGTGTTGCCTTGATGTGTTGGGATCTGGGTTGGAATCCCAAAACAGTGGTAGGTTGATGTCTTGGGCCAAGTTACTTGGACCTCTGTTCCCTCCAGTGGTCTCATCTGCACAGTGGGGGGCAAACGTAGTTCCTGACTAGTTTTCAGATGGTTACAAAGCATCTAGAACAACATCCCTCCCCCTCATGTATTAAGCAAACATTGCAATTTAGTTAAGAATAGTGCCATAATGACATAATTGTTGTAGTCATAGAAAGACCAGCAGGTTGAGTAAGCAGAATGAAGTGAACCTCTATCCTCTGTCACCAGCCAGTATGAATTAGAGACATAGTGGTTTACCAGAAAGCCTATTATGTCCCCATCAGCTGGGTCCCCAACTACGTCTTGCATTGTTTGGGCAAGTCATTCACCTTTGGTCTTCTTCAGCTCTTGGACCTGTAAAATGCAAATGTCAAGTAGAAGGAATGTGGGCTTCTTGGAAAAATGTCTGATTCTAGAAACGGGACAGGAAATAGACAAGATGAGTCTGGATCACTTTATAGCAAGTAAGTGCTAATAAAAAAAACGAAACAAAACAGAACAAAAAACCCCAAATAAAACCAAAACCAAACCGCAACGATGGGGGTAGGTCGAAGGGGCACAGAAGCCAAGTAAAAACATTCTCACTGGCCAATCCTTCAGCAATTTGAGGTACAAAATTAGTAGCCGATTATACCTCAAAGCATAAAATAAATATCATAACCTCATATTGACATAAACAACTGAACGAATAAATAAAACAGGGTTCATGAATGTCCTATTTCTGCTCTAATCGATTACCACATTGTTAGTGGCTTAAAACAACACAAATTCGTCTTATAGTTTTGGAGGTCAGAAATCCCAAATGGATCTCACTGGGCTAGAATCAAGGTTTTGATAAGATGGCATTCCTCTTTTGAAGGATTGAGGGGAAAGTGTCTTCCTTGCCTTTTTCAATTCTAGAGGACAGCTGCATTTCTGGGTTGACGGCCCCCTCTTCCATCCACTCTGAACCCGCTTTTAATTACATTATGCCCATCTGGATAATCCTGGATCATTCCCTTATTTAAAGGTCAGCTGATTATTACTCTTAATTGCATCTGCAAATTTTATTCCCCCTTGTCATGGATCCTTATCATATTCTCAGGTTCTGAGGATTAGCGTGTAGATCTCTTGGGGGAATGGGTGATATTATTGTCCCTACCGTGGGGGAAGTTGAACACATCTCCCGTGCAGAAGTGTTCCAGATAATTTACATAGACCCTCTCCTTCCACCTCTACTCCTGAGGCTTGGCTAGGCCTATTGACTTCCTTCCAAAGAGTATGATACGGAGAGGGGCAGAGCACACGTAACTTTACAGTGGAGAAATTTGGCAAACATACCTCAGCCAGGTGGTCAAGGCCAATGTCAGTAGTGATGAGCCATGGTGACAAATATGCACCTTTCATATGATGTGATCAGGAAGGTCCTTAACCTCCGTGGGCTTCCTCCCCAGATTTCATAACCCCATCGAATCCTGAAAAACCAGACAGCCCCCGATTGTGGGATACTCTACAAAAGTCTTGGAGAGCTCTTCAAAACTGTCAAGGTCATCAAAAACAAGGAAACTCTGAGACACTGTCAGAGCCGAGAAGAGCTTAAGGAGCCATGAGGACTGAAATGGAATGTGGACACAAAAAAGGACATGAAGCAAAAACAGAGAAAATCTGAATAAGTTACACACTTTACTTACAGACATGTCGATATTGGCTCATTAATTGTAACAAATGTACCAGACTCGTGTTTGATGTCAGTACTAGAGGAAATTGGGTGTGAGGCATAGGGCAACTCCCTGTCTTGATGATTTTTCTCTAAATTGAGAAGTGTCCTAAAGTTTATGTTTATTTTAAAAAAACCAAAAAAAAAAAAAAAGAAAGCAGATATCAATCATATTTCCCTTCTCTGATTTCTAAATGGAATTCCCCCACCCTTAGACTCTGGGAACAGCCATTCTACTCTCTGTTTTTACAAGTTCAGCTTTTTCACAGTCTACGCAGAAGTGGAATCATACAGTATTTGTCTTCTTCTGTCTGGCTTATCTCGCTTAGTGTAATGCCTTTAAGGTCCATACAAGTTGTTGTAAATGGCAGGTTTTCTTTCTTTCTCATGGCTGAATAATATTCCACTGTGCATGTATGTAATATATATGTACATTATGGATTTATAGAGATGCAAAATCTATAATATGCCACATTTCTTTATCCATTCACCCATGGATGGACATACTGAGTGTTTTTGGTTGCACGGTGAAGGATCTTTGCACGTGTACATCTGCTGTCCTCAGGGAGTGTGGAGCGTATAATTGACCTACAGCTCAAATGTAACAGGGACACTCACAAAATGCTGCTGGAATACCTAAATAAAGAAAGAATTTCCACTGTGAGGAGTGGAACGTGGGGAACGTGCCCTTGAGTTGCTGGCCCCTGGACTGGGTGTTCAAAGGCTTGCAAAGTCAGTAAGTTTGGGGAGGGGCGGTTAGATCAATCGTAGTCTCATAAGTTGGGAAGAAAGAGCTGCATAGGCAAAATCTGGGAGGCGGAAAAGTGCAGCACATGTATGGGGAACCATGAAAAATAATACAATTTCCAGCAACCATATGAGCCAATACCGAAGGAGTGTTGGCTTTGTGTAAGACAGTGTTTGCATGGTGCTGGAGAACCAGCTAATTTGAGGGAAAGCTGTGCATGACTTTTCTGGGTAGGTGATTCTTTTCAGCTCTTTCCTTCAAGAAACCCCTCATGATTGAAATAAATAGTTTATCTTTTCCTCATCTTCAATATTTTTTATTTACTTTTTAGAGAGAACATGAGTGGGGGGAAGGGTAGAGGGAGAGAGAGAATCACCAGCAGGCTCCCAGCTGAGTGCAAGCCCGACACAGGGCTTGATTTCATGACCTTGAGATCATGATTTGAGCAAGAGTTGACATTTGCCCGACTGAACCACCAGGCGCTCCTTCCTTGTTTTAATTACTTTAGGGTATAATCATGATGGTGTTGTGCTTATTCATCATAAAATATGGAGGTATGAAGTCTGTTGATGTTCCTTTTTTTAACTGCAGCATAGTCACGTAGTAGTTAGGGCTAAGTACCAAAAAAAGTAATTTTCTGTAAAGGTAGACATGCACCCAAAGGGAAAAACTGTCATGTTGGCATTGATTTACCAATTTCAGGTGCACTGGGGAGCTAGAGACATTTCTGATCTCAGATCGAGCTGTATGTTGGAATGTTTAGGAGGCCGTGTGCTGCTCTGAGTATGGATGTGGCTGTGTGTGTGTGCGAGTGCGCTGTGTGTGCGTGTATGTTTGTGTGTGGGAATGCGTACCTCAGGGAAAGAAGCAAATGCCTGTAACAGTCAGCTTAGGCTAGATTGTGCTGCTAAACAAAGACTCCAAAATTTTAGCAGCTCACAACAGCAAGAGCTTGTGTCCCTTTTATGACATCTGTGTCCGTTTTGGGCTGACTGGTTGTTCTCTACATCCTCTTCTTTCCCAAACCGAGACTTGAAGGAGGTGATCCCCACCTGGGACATTGCTGGCCTGGTGGGTAGACAGGGGGAAGAGAAACATGGCAGAGATGAGATGCCCCTCGTAACGTGTCAGCTTGGGGGTGACATGCGACTCTTCCATTCACATTTTGTTGGCCCAAAATGGTGTGTTAGCAGCTGGGGATGGCACAATACTTTCCTGGGAGAGGGCATGGACTATTTTGAGCAAATCCCTTTATTGAGAAGGTGGACAGCAAAGGGACAAGAAGCCAAAGGGTCCAGCTCCCTCTAATTCCCGTGCCACAAGCCAAAATTCCTGGCATAGAGATACATCCAGTCACCAGCATCTATGTTCTGACTACAGAAAGAAGCTTTTTATTAGAGTTAAAACTATGCCAGAGAACTCAAAATCGTCCAGACTCTCTTGGCAGGGAGAATGAATACGTATACGGACATACACACCTACAAAGGTTTATCCTTTTTTATACAACATTTCTGGAGCTACCTCAGGGCGAATAAAAGTGAATTTCATTTTCAACAGGGGTTTTCTAAATACAGGTGCAGAAAAAACATGGAGCGTAGTCCAATATTAAATTAGTTCCAGCTTTTAAATACATCGTGATTTAATCTCAAGCTCATGGAGATTGTGTGGGGAGGTAATATATTCTATCAGCAGAACATTCTAATAAAAAGGAGAGACTCAAATCTAATAGGATTTGTTTTTTATTCCCAAGAACAGAAACATTTCAATAACCAAATTCAGAACAAAAAATGCTAATGTGAGGCCATGCAATGCCTTGAGATTTTAATTAAAAACACAAACATATATCAGAGACCTATATATTTTTAGACTGACTTTAATTTTCTACCAGAGAAACTGTGAAAAGAATTCTAATGCCAAAAGAAAGAAAAAAAATTATTATTCATTTTTTCCTCAACCTGTCTTCCCAAGCCAGTCAGACAAAAAGAAGAAAACATAGCAAAAGAACGCAAGGGAAAAAAAAAAAAACCCTCCTATTATTCCCATTATTTCAATGAGGCATTTTGAAACCGGTAGAAATTACAAAGAACTAGACTTTGCTTTTACTGTAGTCATAAACACATGCCTTCAGTGTTCCTAAAGTGACAGCCCAAGATGAATTAACTGGCAGGATATTTTGCTGTAGCGAAATTCACAATGATTAGGAAAACATCAAGCACATCTCAGTCTCATAATAAACATCTGTTGGGTGAATCATAGGTACTTGACCCCAAGACGACAGTCCNCAGTCTCATAATAAACATCTGTGGGGTGAATCATAGGTACTTGACCCCAAGACGACAGTCCGGAGCTCGGCATTCCCATACCCCTTCACGCGTCCTGGAGCAGAGGTCTTCCGACTTCGGGATGCCTTTCCAAAGTTTTTTTTTCAAAGTACAGCTCCCCTGATGAGAGAAATCCATTTTCATGCACTCAGCTTCACAGGTGCTCTTTCCTGAGGCTTTCGATCACCAGAAATCCTCCTTCTGCATTAAAAACCAATGCCGAGGGGCGCCTGGGTGGCACAGCGGTTAAGCATCTGCCTTCGGCTCAGGGCGTGATCCCGGCGTTATGGGATCGAGCCCCACATCAGGCTCCTCCGCTGGGAGCCTGCTTCTTCCTCTCCCACTCCCGCTGCTTGTGTTCCCTCTCTCGCTGGCTGTCTCTATCTCTGTCAAATAAATAAATAAAATCTTTAAAAAAAAAAAAAATAAAAAAATAAAAACCAATGCTGAGACGTGCCCTTAATCGCCGTGGGGCGTAACAAAAAGGCATTCCAAACGCTGGTGTGGGGACATCTCTTCATGGACGGCTGCATCCGACAGGCTTCCCAGCCTTGCACACGTTTTTGCTGAGTGAGATCCCATCTTGTTCAGATGTTCTGATTTCAGGGGAAAAAAATAAATAAATAAATGAAGCGGCCGATCACGTGTGGAGTATTTATTCCGGGTATAGCCAGTGATGGTCAAGGCCGCCATATTTAACGTGTCAGTACTTGTCTGTAGAAGAAATGGGTTGGCCCGTGAGTTAAGTAATGAGGCATGGGCAGTTTGTCTCGGGCAGGCCCCATTCAGCTTACTGCTGAAATGAGCCCGTTACTGAATTAGAAGATTAAAGAAGTATTCCTCTGAGGGGGCCGGGTGACAAACTAATCAATCACACACCCGTCTGGGATGGCCAGATTGGCGTTTATTTCCACCATAACCCATTATACAACTTCCCCTGTAATGGAAGTAATGCATTTAGCTCAGACATACACGCATTCTGTATTTAAGGTAACAAGGCTAAGTTGCACTTGGAATTTGCACACTTAAGAGACAAAAAAATAAAATAGATGTGAACCGGTAAATACATTTTCAATACAACATCTCACGGTAAGAGCAATAATCCTAAAGGTTTTCTAGGTTCTGTCCTTTCTTTCTAGCACAAATGATGTGATCACCTACCAATATCCGATGACTGTGTTTGACGATTTGCGTACGTAAGTGGCAACAAAGTTAATGGATAGTAAAAGAGGAAGTAAAAAATTACTTTATTGCCTCAAAATGTTAACACCAACATCTAGAGGATTTCCATGGATTTTCCTCTTCCCTTTTACCATGGTCTACCTTTTCTGAATTCTCCACAAAGTATTTCCCTTCCATTTAGGATACAAAGTACTCCTTTAAATAGTTTTACTTAGAAAATATTGGAGTTACATAGCACGAAAAGGGAACATGAGAAGAAAAGGTATAAAAAATGATGGACATCCTTCAGGACTAGGGACGTTGAGATTTTATTTATAAAATCATACTTAAATTTTAATAATGGAACAGCTATATATTTGTTTGAAGTTGCTCAAATATTCTCTTTAAAATTTAGAGCTATTTCCCCATGGAGGTTTGATAGAGAGGCTAATTATTAGATGTAAAAGAATATTTTCCTGGCATTTGAGGGAAGGTGTAGCTGTGGAGAGGGAGGAAAAAAATCATGGTGTGTATGGGATTTGAAATGCCTCTTTTGGGCATGCACAAGATGGATGTACTCTGGAATAAATTCCAGCAAAACCTTTTTTCCATAGTTCATGATTCTAACTAAATTAGATATTCAAGAGAAATCTGTTGGTTTTGAGGTCATTTAATTAGCTATATTTGCAAGGAAAAACACAGCAACAGCTTATTGAAAAAGAACAAAAGGATGAAAAATTATATATACATAGTACATTAAAGGTGATATCTCATTATGTTTCTGGGTCACACACTGGTATCTACAATTAATTCAAAATTGCGGTTGGGCAATTAATTTCTGTCAAAATCTCAGTGGGTGATTTTTTTTCCTTCAGTTGACAAGCTCATTTAGGCAGAATATCTAGAATAAACAAACTGCCTTGAAAAAGCAGGAGAAAGTTGGATAGCTTCAGTTGACAAGCTCATTTAGGCAGAATATCTAGAATAAACAAGCTTCTCCTTCCCGTTTTAAAGCATCGTCTAAAGCTATAGTCATCAGGACAGTTGGGGGCTCCTGTGGATAGAAACGCAGGACGGAATATAATTAAAAGAGTCCAGAAATAAATAGAGTCCTGACTTTATAGTTAACCGGCTTTCAGCAACGGTGTCTCAAGAATTTAATGAGGGAAAAGTTAATGTTGCAGTCAAGGGTGCTGAAACAATGGGATATTCAGACGCAAACAATGAATTTCAACCCTACCCTCAATAACTCAATAAAAGGTGTTAAAAACTACAACTCTTAAATGTTTAGGAAAGAGCATAAGAGAAAATCTTCATGGTCTTGGGTTAGGCGAGGATTTCTTAAGATAGGATATGAAAAGCACAAGCGTTGAAAGAAAATTGATAAAATCGACCTCGTCAAAATTAAAAACCAACCTTTGCACTTCAAAAGACACCATTGATAAAACCAAAGAGAAGCCCAGATTTGGGCTGGGAGAAAAGATTTGCAAGTCTTATTTCTTGGAAAAGACCTGCATCTGAAAAATACAAAGAACACTTATAATCCAGTAATAGGGGACAAAGAACCCAATTTTAAAGACGGGCAAAATATTTGAACGGGCATCCCACCAAAGAAGATGTTACGTGAGAAGATGCTGGACATCGCTACATCATTAGTAAGCTGCAGATCAGAACCACAGGGAGACGCCATTTTACACCCTTTAGGATGGCTATCCCCAAAACGATAATCTAAGGCTCGGCTACAGGATGCAGAAACTGGAACCCATAGTCAGGCTGATGGAAATGCACCATGATGCAGGAGATTGGGAACATTGTCTGGCAGTTTCTTAAAACACCAATTTGCCCTGTAAGATAGCAATCCCACTCCTAGATATCTACTCAAGATCCAGGGAAACATATATCCCAACAAAAACTTTGTCCCCAAGTGTTTATAGCAGCATTATTCCTAAGAGCCGCCAAATGAAAACAGTACAAATGCCAATCAACTGATGGATAGAAAAAACAAGATTTGGTGTGTCCATACAGTGGAGTATTATCCATCCACGCAGAAGAATGGAGAACTGACCCCTGCTAAGCACGCACGACTTTGGAAACATCACGCCAAGTGAAAGAAAGCAGACACGAAAGACGACGTAAGATTTCTTTTATACAAAACACTGGCAAATCTTGAAAGACAGTAGATTAACAAGACTCAGGATAGGAACATGGAACCTACAGCTGGATAGTCTTTTTGGAATTGATGAAAGTGTTCTAAGTGTGTTTTATGCCGATGGCTACACAACTCCATGAAAAAGCCCTTGAATGTTATGCTTTGACAAGTTCATTTTATCTTATGTAAATCATATGTCAGTAAAGCTCTTACAAATCACACTTTGGCTAACGGAGATCGTTGGCAAGGAATCAAAGAGGCACGAGGTTATCCCGGATTGCTACTTTATCGATGGAACTACGTTACGGAAATGTGAAAGCATTACTCATCTTGAGCACTTTGCTCTCTCTGTTGGGGAAGGTTCGCCGAGCGCTGCGTCTCTTCCGGCCCGAGACGAATTTTAGATCACTCCCGTTTTGTGCCCTGACAGTGAGCCTGAAGGCACGGAGAGGTGGGTCTTAGGAGAGGGTTCTGGCATTTCAGTCCCCGGACACCTGGCTTACAGAACGGCCTTTGGGCTTACGCCAGGACACAGGACACAGAGCGCAAGAGAAAAGAGATTCCCAACGAGAATATTCAGAAAGGGGCGAGATTACAAGAACAGGCTTCTGGGAAGGGTGAAGTGCAGGTGTGGCGTCTCCGTTAAAGTACGCCTTCTCCATGTTGAGCACATGTGTTCTGGATGCTGCGTTAGAACAAGAGGAAGACAACGTTTTGTTGGAAGGAATCCGCTGAATCAGGGAGCACGTTCGCAGTCCTCTGGCTTTTGACTGCACCTTAATTTTTTTTTTCTTTTTAAATGAAAGAAGTGACCTGTTTCTATAGAAGCTTATAAAATCTTCTTCCATGAATGAATGGATTTTTTTTTTTTTTTTTGAAATGAGAGGACTTGTTTTGTAAAACAGTTTTGTGTATTCACATAGTGCACTTTAAGAAAGGCATCCCTTTTGGGCTCCTGTACACAATTTCATCACAAATTCAAGTCCATGAGTTAGCTTTGAGATAAGTTCTATACTGATAAACCCTGACAAAAACAACCCAAAGACAGTCAAGCTCATTTGATTTTTTTAAAAAGTTTTTTTCTTTTAGGTATTTCAATGCAGTAGGATTGTTGGATATAAATAGATTTTGATATCAAGCCAATGACTATAAGAGATTGACGTAGCAATGCCATGATACTTTCTAAGGGATCGGAAATGAATGTGTTGTAAGAACAGGTCAGTTCCGACAAGACTCAACTGTACTTTTAGGTAGATGAGGTTGAAATTACTGGTAGCCTGGAGTTTCAAGGGGTCCCAGACATCTCTTTGTAGCTGTCTTCAGTGACCTTATATTGGTCACTTGAAATTATCTACAGTGGGAATCGTTAAGCCTCAAAAATCATCAAAGAGGATTTCCCACCCACCCACCCACCCAGGTGTGCTTGCTAAGAAGTGTTGAACCACATAAAATGGACCACAGATAACCATAACTGACCCACAAGAACAGCATCTTCTTAATTTTGGTTTTGAAACATGAAGAGTTCCTTTGAGTTATGTAGAACTTCAGGAAGAATGTCATTCAGGCACTTTTGAAGTTACTGGGTCTGGGATACGCATTCCCCCGGGGCCATGTCTGTCTGTAAAAGAAGCCAATTGAGCTAATTAACCAAACAATTCAAGCAATCTGAAATGTCTTAGCGTGTTGTATCTGGAAAATGGGAATAACCAAAATGGTGCACTGCGTACAGAATTCATAAGAGAGTGACTTTTGGCGTAGTTGAGGGATGCCCCCACCTCCCCATATTTTGTCTCCATGGAGATTCTTAGGTAACTTACATGTTCCAGGTCATCAAGGTAGGTGACTTTATTTATTTACCTTAAATTCAATGAGCAATGACACCAAAGTAACATTTAATAAGTTTTTCAAACACAGAGAACAGGATGTATAATGTTTTCTGTTGTCTTAAGAAAACCTCATTGAAAATGGTAGTTGTGGTGTTGTTTTCTTTTTATACTAAACAGGATCAAGTACTGGGTGGTAGCTGTGTAGCCACTGGTGAGAGGTGACTGTCATGATTTAAATTAACTAACAAATTGACCGACATTTCTGATTTGTATTTGAAATGCCCTGTTTTAAGTTCTTTCGCATGAGATGAATGTCAATTTTAAGTATTTTTATTGAAAGTCCTTCCGTGTTTATTGCGTAAATGTGTTTTCTCTTACCTTATGGAATGTCCTAACCAAAGTGTAGTGGAGACATTTCATGAATTAATGTAGATTATCGCGTGTTAAAATTAGAGGAACATTGAATACTTCATATTCATTTCTTTTAAGAATGTGGGAAATCCTTTTTAATAATTTCATTTTCTGTTTTTTCAAACTCACATTAGCTCTTTTTTTTTTTGCAGTGCTATCATTTTAACCCCCAAACTGCATTTTCACAGGATAGAACATATTTTTTCAAGTAACATTTTGACTTTGTTCTTCTTGACATCTTTATGTTTTTATGCATTTTGCATTGCCCTATTTCATTTTTTTTGAAATCCAAATGTAACAACTCTCAACTTTTTGTGTGACACTTTTTTTTTCTTTTACGGGGTAGTATCTCTCTTCTGATTTTTTTTGCAAACCTGTTGTTTTTGAATTCTCTTTTTTCCCTCTATTTTCCTTCTCAATATGACCCCAGGAGCCAACACAAAGAAAAACGCAGATGATATAACCAGTAATGACCGTGGTGAAGATGAAGGTATTTTTTGTTTTTTCAAAGCTCGACCCTGATGCATGGTTTTATATCTCTCTCTCTGTATTTCTTTTTTTTTTTAATTTCAATCCCTTTTTCCTCCCCTTCTCTGAAATGAGTACACTTTCGTGTGCTTCTCTATTTTCTTCTTGTTTGGAAACCACTGTCCCTTTTAGTCCCAAGGACCCTGTACATGAATGCAAACTATCTGAGAAGTATAAGTGTTTCTAAATATGGAGTGGGTAAAAAAAAAAAAATGTTATTTATGAGGAAGCCCATCTTTTTCTTTTTCTTTTTCCTTTTTTTTTTCTTTTTCTTTTTTTTGGCTTGGTCATAAGAAGAGAAAATGAAATTTTAGAACATGCATGTATATGTTCTTTTCTTCCTTCCAAAGGTTATTTTGTAAGTTATATTGTTTTTTGGAACTTTGGTCTTCTTAATTCCTTCTCAAGTTGCCAAACTCTGAGACACCTTCGTACAACTTTTTAGGTGTCTGGCATTTTTGCTTTTGTTTGTTTCTTTTTCTTTTTTTTTTTTTTTAAGCATATGGATTTAAAAATAGGTCTCAAAGAATCTTCTCTGGCTCACAGTGAAATACATGAAAAAGTGTTTTAATGAGAGGTTGTTTCTCAGGGAGCTGCTGTTTAGCAGCATTTAAAGGGGGAAAAAAACTCCAGGGATAGTGTAGATCTCAAAACAAAACAAAACAAAAAAGGTCAGACACCCTAGATCTATACCTTTTCCTTTTCTCACCCTGGCTAGTTTGAAAACTTTTTTCACCTCCGCCCCTCAAATGTTTGGTTGCTATGGAAGGTTGCTTCTTGAAGGATCTGACGTTACTTGACAAATTAGCCACCAGAAGTAAATTCATGTTTTTGAAAATATGGAAGATGGTGGCCTCTGAGCGAGAAGGAACACAAGGTATCCCGATGCCTTCAGCAGAACCCATAGTTTCAAAGAAACAAAATGACCCAAGCATGTAACTGTGCAGGCTGCATAGGGTGGCTGAGAAGCATCATTCTCCCATCCTAGGAGCAAAATGCATGGACCTCCATTTATTTACCACAGGGGATGAAGGCCCTTGAAAAACTTTTGGGTTTGGGGCTGACAGGCAACGTAAGGAACAGAAGTGGCTGGTGAGTTCTTGCCGCCAGGCAGCGAGAAATCCCCGACAGCCTCCCGTCTCTAGTCTGTCGCTTGCGTTGCTGGCTTTCACTTCTTTTCTAATCAACTGTGGTTCGGCAAGGTTGGCTGATGTTGCTTTCATACCTGCTTCTCTTCACATTGTTATTATTTTTATTGTTATTCCCCTGTGATCATAGGCCTGTCCCCACCTCAGATGTCTGTCTGCCAGATCTTTTCTGATGGCCTTAGAATAGCGTGTCCTGCACCTGAGTCGCCAGCTGACCTTGCCTCTGCAGATGGCCCCGAATGCCTGCAGTTTTACCAGAATTCAAAGATGCATTAAAACAAACATTGTTTTTTAATTTAAAAAAAATTCTATCAGGCCATATAAAAAAAAGAAGAAATGTATTAAAACAAAACCCCACACCTTTCCTTTGTTCTGTTGTACCAGCCGGGAAGATAATTTGCCTCTTGTTCTTTATCTCTTATTAGTGCATTTCCATTTGATCCTTAGGATCTGTTTTCCCAGTGCTCGCAATGCAACTTCCTTTTTTAATTATTTTTTATTTTTTTTTTAAGATTTTATTTATTTGTTTGACAGAGAGACAGCCAGCGAGAGAGGGAACACAAGCCGGGGGAGTGGGGGAGGAAGAAGCAGGCTCCCAGCAGAGAAGCCTGATGCGGGGCTTGATCCCAGAATGCCGGGATCACGCCCTGAGCCACAGACGCTTAATGACTGCACTACCCAGGCGCCCCTTGCAATGCAATTTCCTTACCATAAAATGCCCCCTAATTTTCATTGAATAGCAAGAACATGTGATTTCTTTTTTTTTTCTTTCTTTCTTTCTTTCTTTCTTTCTTTCTTTTTTTTTTTTTTTTTTTTTTTTTTTTTTTTTTTTTTTTTTTTTTTTTTTTTTTTTTTACTTTGTATTAATAGGACATCTTGTTATTACTTCCTCAAGTTCATGAGAACTTTGTTCAGTGTGTTTGGAAAGCTTAGAGATACTAGCCTAGCATTTTCTCCAAGGAAACCCCTTCCAACAGTCCTCAAAAATCTCTATTTCTTCCTTTTCCTCAGCGGAGTAGCCAACAGCCTGTACTGGGAAAATAAATGAGGGCAAATCCACTCAATCAGGATCCAGAGAGAGAGAGGAGTAGATCGTGCAAAACGCCACACCTTTCCAGACAGCCGTGTCTTTCAAATTTCCACATAGCATATGATGCATAGATGATGGATAAAGGACTTTTGCTGTATATTTGAATTTTATATGAGAAAATAAGATCTGTTCTGCTCTCTACTCAGAATCTGCAGAGCCATGGAGCTGTGATACTCTTTTCTGTACTTGACTGTGACCAGTGGGTTTCTCGAGCCTTCTGCATGCCTTAGTGATGAGGCAGCCAATGAACGCGTTTTGACATTGTGATCATAATTCATTTATTCGCAGCCACCATCTACATGATAGTGGTTCATTCCCTTAAGATTCCTTCTTGATATTTCAAAAGTGTCTTGGTAAACTAGGAGAAAAAAAAATCTGATTGATAAAAAGGTGAAAATAAATGTACATTTGGGTTTCTTTTGATAACATACTGATATTTAAATTACACACACATACGTGTATATATCTGTAGATACATAGAGATTCAGAAGTAATTATCATTGAGATCAGTCTTCTTAAACATTCAGTATAAGCGTAAGGACTGATTAAACAGGTGATGTAACCGATAACTTTTTTAGAAAGCAGTTTCCACAAATGGACACATGGTCTCTGAATTCCTGTGCTCAGACCATTGCAAAACATTCTTTGTACATCGCTGCTCAGTAAAGCAACAAAGGAATGATGAAGGGGTACCCATTGGTTGCACATCATAATGGGAGTTTGTAGTCCCTGTGAAAATATGTAGCATTTCACAGATTCCACCTTGAGCCCAGAGTCTCATGTCATTTTGATTATGTGGCTTCGTGTGTTTTGTTAGTTAAGTGTCTTGAGCTGTGACTGCAGTCATGAACGAGACCACAGGCATTTGCTTGGCCATCTTGTTTTGGTTTCTCTTTGATGGTTCTCGTTTCTGTTCTGTTGATAATTTTTCACCCTTTCTTTGTCTCTGTCATCATCTGTCCCGTATTGAGCGTTTACAGTTTCACTGCTAGTCTCGTGTGTTCATTGTAAGGAACCTGTAAGCTCGCCTTTGAATAGAGAGGGCAGTAATAGTAAAGATTCAGTGATCATTTTGAAGTTGATTTCACACTTACTTAGAGGTTGAAAACATCATGCCTTGTGCTTTTTCAGTAGCTCAGCTTTTAGGACTTGAGCCCTGTTTAGGAAATAAGTATTTCATCTAAATTCTCTATATTTTCGTGTTTTAGATACATACAGCAATGTACATATGCATTCATATGACCTCAAATGTCTGTATGCTTCTCAAAATACCATTTCTAGGACTAGAAAATATAATCCCATTGACCATTTTGCTTAAGGCAGTCTTATCAAGGTGTATATAATGCAAAAAGATTCAGCTGGTTGATTCCGGTCAAAACAGGGAAAAGTAGTCCTTGTCCCTTGCCCTTAGCCTCCATTAATCAGTGTGATTTTTTATTGTGTTTCCTTACTTGACTTTTTTTCCAGACATCCATGATCAGAACAGTAAGAAGCCAGTAATGGTCTATATCCACGGCGGGTCTTATATGGAGGGCACTGGCAATATGATAGACGGGAGCGTTCTGGCAAGCTACGGCAATGTCATCGTGATAACCGTTAACTACCGGCTGGGAATTCTAGGTAAGTGATTGCGTCATTTCAGCGTTGCACCACGGGCAGTGACAAACGGGCACTGCTTTTCATTGTGTGGGGACTGACTGATTTGAGCTGCACTACTCCGATGTGTTATTAGTTCTGCTTCTCTGGGCTCCCTGGACGGTGCAAGAGATGTTTGCTCACGTACCACCCTCTGTTTGCAGTGGTTAATGCTTGAATTGTATTCCAGGGAACCCCCATCCTTCCTCAAACAAAGGCAGACTTCAAGGTCGCCAGAGTAAAAGGAAACTTTATTTAAAGCCCTCTTCTTTCTTTGGGCCGCAAGAATACTCTGTGAGGCCACACAGCTCTGTAGAGTGAACACATTTGCTGATGGGTGATGCTTTGGTAACAGGTGACGATAGCCAGAGACATTGGCTTTCTTCTGTGGTTAAATGGGTATGTTACTTAGCTTCTTCTGTGTTGGAAAATGTTTCACCTAATTCCTGAACTGATTATCTCTGTGCGTTGGACCCCTGCTGTGGGGTCACAATGACCATTGTATTTACGCACAATGGAGCTCAGCTCTTGGTTGAATTTTTGCAACAGTTTATGATTTATCATAAAAGGATGCTGGCTAAGCCCATGGAAGTCCACCAGGGTAGCTCTCCACTGTTTTGATGTTTCCTCCATTTTTCCCCAGTGGGGAGCTTAGAAAAAAAAAATTTTGGCAGGGGGCAATATTTTCAGATTTACCTTCTTTTGCCGTTTTGTCTGCTTATTGTATGCTTTATGACGGATATTCCTAGGCATAGGTAAAAACGTTCGTTTTCAACACAACAATGCATTAAGATGGTGCTGAAAATTGAGTCTTTCCCAGTGTGATTCTGCAGAGGGCAACGTGTATGTTGCAGTGTCGTTACAGTAAAATAAAAAATAAAGTGCATAATGGAGCTCTGTGAAACAAAAATACAGCTGAGAATGTTCTCTCCAAATAGGCAAACATTAGCAAGAATATTTTATTTTCGCCTTGATGTTTTAATTTTATTTTGAACATTTTTTTTTCATTAACATGTGAAAACATTCACCTGTGAGAGACCCCTGGCACGGGGTGACTGGTAGAAATGCATTTCTAATTTACAAATGCAAATCGCGCACAGATGTTTTGCAAAGTTTTGCCTTTTGGAGCATTGATAAGGCCCTAGAAATTCCCCATTGGGTGTTTTTGTTTTTTTTGTTTTGTTTTTGTTTTGTTTTGTTTTGTTTTACTTTAAAGGAAATACAAAGCATTAGCATCAAGAGCCCACTCACTTTGTGATTTTGTTTCTTTTTCTTTTTTTCATAGGTCTTATGAGCCAGGTCTTTGTAGAATCATTTTAGTTAATTTCACACAGCCCTGTTTCCGTGCATGTCTCTACACTTTTCAGCGGCTTCTGGCTAGTCCCTTTGGCCACTAGTGCTTGAAACAGGAAATCGTGTTTCTTGATCTTTTACAAAAGGTCCATTCTAACAAAGAGGTGGAGAGAGGAAACAACGTGTGGGAGCACTGCACGGAGCCTTTTCAAAGAGGGCAGTGTGTGGGGCCGTGTGTAGCATCATCCCACAGACGAGGAGCTCTGGGCTCTGTTTTCTGAATGAAGCAATGGACATTGGGCAAGTTCTTGCTTTGGTGGGGTAACAAAATGTTCCCTTGCGTGCTTGATCTGTTGATATTCCTTCAAAGGCTAGATTACAAAGGAAACTGATTATCCCCCTGTCAGGCCGAGCTTTCTTATGCACCTTTACATGGAGAGCTCTTATCAATTTGGCCAGTTTGTGAAATGATGTGCAGATCTGGAAAATGCTGTGGAGTTGATACACACACACAGACACACACACACAATATGTATGCACATATATATAAATCCATGCACATATATAAATCTATGCACATTTACACATATATATCATTTAAGAAAATGCTGTAGGCATTATGCATATCAATCATATATATAATTTAAGAAAGGAAGTTTGCTTTGGAATTTTTCTCATTGAAAAATTTTAAGTCTACCTTTTGCAATGGGAGAGTTAAAAAAGGAATCTTGGTACATAACAGAGCCGTGATGGGTAACCAAGAAATCAAAGAATCAATTTAGCATTTCTATGCCAGTCTATTTACATTCCGCGAATGAGCTACTGTGGAGGCACTAAGAACACCACAGACCCCCTTTTATTTGCTGGGGTGAAATGTGCCAACTTTGCTGATTACACACGGTGGTAGAGATTTTCAAATGTGACTTCGTTTATCTCCGTCACAGATCTTGCATGTGCTTACATCCTCTTGAAAGCGGTCCCCGGCTCGCAGTTTAGCTTCCAGGAAGTCGCTATTTCGAGTCTGGAGAAATATTTTTAGACCACGGGGATCCAGATATTGAAAAAGATGATCAAATAAAATGGCTCAACCCGTGTGGCGACGAACATTCTAATTAGTGCTTTTGATACGAGTAGATATGTTTTGAGCACGACGTGGAAATTTTGAGTTTCTTCTTCAAAACGTCATTAGTGCATAAATGCTCTTTCCCTGTCTGAGAAATGGAAAAATATTGCTGGATATCATTATTTTTATGGAGCGATAAATGCTGTTTTCCCACTCAAAAGAGAGGGTTAACAAGAGGCATTATGGCACAAGGAGGAGGCTGGTGCATGGAGTGAACATAGATCTCAGAACAAGGCAGAAGTGAACGGGCATCTTCCCCCCACCCCGTGTCTGAGCTGTGATGTCCAGAATGACAACGAGTTTCACCAGAGTCTCTGTAGAAGGCTGTGGCATTCTCTCCCTTGCAAGGTGATTGTGTGAAGTTTCACAGCACAGAACCGGCGTCCAGGACCCCCGATCACTTTGTAATTTCCATGCTTATTAACATCGCTGCACAACATATTAATATCAGTGTTGAGCCAGTCGCAACTGGCCAAATATGTAACGGCTGATCTCTATCAAACACCGTCCTCTAAGCAGAGCCTTAATTCAAAAAAATAATTATATAAGACCCTTGTCCTAGAAATGAGAGAATCTTCACGTTTGCTTTTTGAAATAGGAATGTTTTCTTTAATCAGAACTGGGTGACACAGTCTTGCTGGCCATCAATCCTATAATTGACTTGCTGGTCTGCGATGGTTGAGAGTTGTTCATGTGGTGTTGACAAACTGGGATCGTCCCAGACAAACTGGGCTGTATCATCATGGCTAAAAGGTAATTAATTAAGCCTGCATTAAGTCTAGTGATCAAACTGGAGTTCCATTTATTTTCAAAGAAGGTACTCTTTTATAAACATATTTCCTCTTTGTTCTGCTGTACACCTTGGTCATTGGGTAGGCATCGACGTCCCACACCTGACTTCCATCAAACCTACCTCTTATTTATTTGTTTGTGACAAGTGTCCAAAGGCCTTTGACATAAAACAGAAGTCTCCTCTCTCATGTTTTCTGATAGAAATACCTGGAATTTATTTATTGGTGGCTCGTGCTTCTCCTTTCCCTCATTGATTGTCTCCCATTCGCCTTTACATCTTGACTTGGTTAATTCCGCCTCCATTCAAATATTCATTTTCATTGACCTCCCATGGACTTACTGCCTTTTTGGTTACCCTGCCATGTGACGCCCCCTGTATGCTTTAAAGTATTTTTGCTTTGGAAAGGTCTGGCCCCTGTGCATTGGCAGCAAACTCATGGAGAGCCCGCCGTGTGGCCAGCCCTGGATTGCAATAGCTGTTCACTTAATCCTGGCAAAGCTCCTTGCAGGGGTTCGCTTACTTTATTTACAAAGAAACAAATGCTGAGAGGTGATAGGAATGCCTCCCAGTGGGTTATTATTTGCTCATTCATTATTAGGGTGCTCAGGGCGATGGTGGTATCCTCCCCGACAACAGCATTGTCTCACGGCTGTTGTCCGTTCTTTGCCCGTCTGCTGCGTGTGGCCCATCGTGGAGTCAACACCACTGAGCCAGATGGTGACTTCAACACATTTCTCACCTGACGGGTTTCTTATGGTCTTAAGAAACGTTGCCCATGATTTATATAACTGACTTTTTCCAGGATTCCAAAGCAGTACCAGAAACACCTGATTGTTTTTCAGGTGTTGTAGCTATTCTGGAATTTTTGTCTCAGAGAAGGTTGTGTAGGAGGGGTCCCAAAGTTGTCTTTACCGTCAGCGATTGCGTCCTTTCGCTTTGGGGCGGTGATGTCATGACTTTGACTAGAACACAGAGATGGTTTGATGTAAAGGGAGCCTACTTGCAGCGGAGGAGAGAGCAGGGGGATTAAAAGTCATGTGACGAGAGCCGTACGCGTGCTGCAATGGCGTGTTCACCCTCGCGGGTCTGGTCCCCTTTGTGGGGTCTTGCTTTCCATCTGAAGTGGAGGGTGGCTGGGCGGCATTTGGAAGCAGCTCTCTGACGTCAACCAGAGAAGTCTCACTCTTACGCGTTTGCTGTGTTGGTGTTGCATGTCAGATTCTGTAAAGGGATCTGCGAATCATTGGAGCACATGATTGACAGGTTCCTGTAAAGTAAAGAGCTAGGATCTCAGTTGCATATGGTGTGTGTTGTGCACACGCATTTTTCCTCCTTGACAGTTTGGTGGGTCCCCATCACTTGCTTCGTGCACCTCTGTTGGACACCGTCAAGGTGCTATGCAGAGCGAATGTCCATCCCTCTTTCTTTGGGAGTTAAAGATGTCCGCTATTTGCTAATTGCTGTGTTTTATTGTTTTCTTAGACTCTTTGTTGTCTTTTCACTGTTTTAATGTATCATTAAGGATTTTGTTTTGAATTACAAATGGAACCCATTTTATTTGTCAAATCAAGAGTTCATAAGTGAACATGTATAAAGGGAAAAAAAAATAATTTCTTCCTTCAAGGATCTGCACGTCTTGACGCTACCCACCTAACTCCCATTATGGTTCCTCTCCTTACAGGTTTGCCCTGATTTGATCTCCTACTGGAAGAGTTGCATTTATTTAATTTATTTAAAAGATTTTTATGTATTTATTTATTTATTTTGACAGAGACAGAGAGAGCATGAGCAGAGGGGAGGGGCAGAGGGAGAGGGACAAGCAGACTCCTTGCTGAGCAAGGAGCCGGACATGGGGCTCCATCCCAGGGCTCTGAGATCATAACCTGAGCCAAAGGCAGACGCTTCACCAACTTAGCTCCTCAGGTGCCCCAAGAGTTGCATTTAAAATGCAGTTGAATGTTCAATGGGTAGAGCGGAAAGGTGAAGTATTGCATTTAGGGAAAAATAAGCAATAGTAGAGAAGTCAAGGCATATGGGAGAAATGGCAGGAAATGGGATCCAGAGGCAAGAGGAAATGTGCGGGAGCACGCAAAACCAGGATATTGAAAGGCCACGGCGGAAAGGATGGGAACCCTTGGCGTAATGTCCTCTGTGGTGGGTGGCAGAGGTGATCAGCCCTCCTGGAAACAGGCTCTGGGTCCCCCTGCTGTGCTGGTCTCTGAGATGGGCTGGGCGTTGGCAGAGGGGTAGACTCTCCAGAAACGGTCACAACATGCATGCATTGTGCAAGGGAGCACTGTCTTGCAAAAAAGGAAAAAACAAGAAATGTTTCTGCCCAAAATATGTTGTCTTTCATCGTCTTCTTCATCAGTAGGTTTCTGTGCATTTAAGAGTCACTTGGAAACACTGTAATCTGGTCTTTGTTGTTCCTGGTATGGAACGTGAACTCTGGGAGTGGACAAGTTCATGGTCCAGGTCTGTCCTTGGTGGCCATCCGCTTGGACTTTCCTCACCTGCCTCCTGGTGGCTGAAAACACCCACTGCATTGATTTGATTTATTCAGCAAGTAAGACGCATCGTTCAGGATTCAAGTCCTGTCTTTGGGACTTCAGAGGAGCCTGGGAACAAACACGGAAACCAATGCATTGGGGTAAAGACTCTGTAATGGGAGGGGGCCTTCATGGAAACATGGACATGCACAACAAAGCAAAGAGGCTCCCTCCTGTTCGGAGGCAACAGGGGTCCATGTCTACAGCCAGTAGAGACCCCCGGGGATACAAAGCGGTGTTTTTGGGTGAAGAAAGTCATGGTGCGGAGAAGTTAGAACCCAAGACTTTTTTCTTTTAATCTCAAGTGCACGGAACCACTGACCAGCCTGTGCCATGCCGTGGAGAATCTGTTGATCCCTTATGAATGATTAGAGTTTCCTAAAGGAAGGTGGCATTTTATTTTTATGGACATCACTGTTTTGGAAAATCACAATGTTGGGACACACTTGGTAGAAGGATCTGTTAATACATAATTTCCAGTTAACTAATTACAGAGCATTATGTAAGCTTGAGTTACCAGTCACACAGGATATACCTTCAAAACTGTCCTTTGCTGGGAATGCTTGCATTCAGAACAGAGTCTCTCCAGATTATTAATTCGAAAAGAAGCCACGTTCTTTCTTTTGCATGTTTTCTTCACTTCTCTTCTCACCCGGTGTATGAACAGCTGATTGTCTTGAGTTGTTTGAGGTCAGGTGTTTGCAAGGTGCAAATTCGAACTGACTGACTTAGAAAAAAAAAATGTAACTCGGAAGTGACAGCTACCTTGCACATTTAGGAATATAAATGTATTTCTCAAATAAAATTGCATTGTACCATATTGATCAGGTATGTTGTATCTAATGCTTAAAGTACTGTATCCTTTATTTAAAAAATAACAGCTTTTTTTACTAAAGTGTGCAATTCCCAGTATAAAAAAATTCAGAAATATTTTAGAACATTCCACGTAACCGTACTTCAGAGTTGCATCCATTGCATGCGGATGAGCTCAAGTCTATGCAGGTAAATCAATTGCAAGTCTCTGGAGATTCTGTTAAGGATTCGAGATTTTATGCACTGACTTTCATTGCATGCAGTACCATGGCTTTTATTATAGGTTCAGACGTTACGGAGGGAAGGCTGTGTCCTGTGAAATGGGTACAGCCGTAAACAGGTGGGTAGCAGAAATGCATTATAAAGACACACATTTTAGTATAGACATACGTATGACCAGAGAAACACCATCAATTCTACTCAGTGTAACTAAGATTTGTAGCAGAATCGAGAGAACAGTTTTGGAATAAGGAAATGTTGCAGTTTGGACTGAGGAATGATTCCTGTCATTCAAAGTGACCCCCTGCCTCTTTCCTAAAATATCCTGATAATGGTGTAGATGACCCCTTTGCTCTGTATTCTTAGAGAACTGCCATCGTTTTCTGGACCTCTGAATACCTTTTCCCTTCATTGCTCTCTCTGTCTCCTCCTTAAGCATCACCTTAAACCTTTTCAAAATATCGCTCATGGTTTTGTACGGTGCGTCTTCATTAAAAGCACGCGCAGGTGTCCCATCTTTCCAGAAAAGCATTCAGAGCGAATGGCCACCTACCTCATCACTCCTACTTCTCATTTTTCCATGCTCTTGATTTTTTACGTTCTACCGTGTCTGTTTCATCCCCATATCTTGCCGTTAACCCATTTCCTCCTTTTAAATCATGTTTCATCGAAACTGTTCTCTGGAGGACCACTCGGGGTCATAAGTATTTCCTGTGGCCCTCCAAATACTCCTCATGGCTTTTCACACTCCCTCATCTCTCTTAATCTTCTTGTAAATGACCCACTGGGCTTGTCTGCACTCAAATCTTCTCATCTGTATCCTTTCTTTAAAACGCTGTGCACCACGTGCACCTTTAAAGTATATAATTCAGTGGCCTTTTGTATATTTGCAGGGTGGCACCACCACAGACCCTACCTAAGTTTTGAACATCATCCTCCCTCCGAAAACAAACCCAGCACCTACCCCTCCCAACTCCCAAAGACTTAGACCATCCCTAATATCCCATCTCGACACCTTTGCCTTTCCTGGACATTTTCATATAAACGGAATCATACACTGTGTGGTCTCCGCGTCTGACTCCATTCACTGAGCAGAAGGTTTTCAACATTCATCCGTGCATCTGTAAGGACTTTGTTATGCTTTGATGGCCAAAGAATAATCCATTGTGTGGATACGAGGCATTTGGTGTATCCATCCATCTTTGATGGGCATTTTGATTGTCTCACTTTTTTGGGTATTATGCATCATGGTGCCTTGGATATTCACGCACAAGTTTTTGCGTGACTGTGTGTGTCTCTCTTATGTATATGCCTAGGGGTACAATAGCTGGGCCACAGGATAACTCTGTTTCACCATTTGAATAACTTCCAGTTTCTTTCCAAAGACATTTGTACCAATATAAAGGTTCAAGTTCTCCACATCCTCACCAACACGCTTGTTCACATCTGTCCTTTTGACCGTAGCCATCCTAGTGGCTGTAAAGTGGTATCGTATTTGATGTACATTTCTCCAAAGGCTAATGATGTTCAGCATCTTTTCGCGTGCTTACGGGCCATACATCTTCCTTGGAGAAATGTCTATTCAGATCCTCTGCCCATTTTTACTTAGCTTCTATTGAGTTGTTAAATACATGTTTCTTATCAGATATAGGATTTGCCAATACGTGTTTCCATTTTCTGTTTTCCCCCACTTTCCTGACGGTACCTTTGAAGCACAAGTGTATTGTAATTGTGAGGCCCTTTCATTTACGTGTTTTTTCTTTTGTTGGCTTTTGCTCTTTGTCTTGAGTCTTCCTGAGCCGAGGTGACGCCAATTTACTTCTGTATTTTTTTCTAAGAGTTGTGTAGTTTTAGGTCTTATTTTCGACCTGCTCCATTTTGACTCGATGTTTTAAACTATCATCATGTGCTTTTTGTCCTGTTTTCTGTCAACACAATACATCACAGGAGGCAGTGTTTGAATGTTAAACGAAATGTGCCTCCTGGAATAAACCCTACTTGGTCCCAGTGAATAATCCTTTGTATATGTTGCTGGATTTGGTTTGCTAGTATTTTTTTTTGTAGAGGACTTTAACATCTCTATTCATAAAAAAGATGAATTTGTAGATCTGTTTTCTGATGATGCATTTGCCAGCTTCTGGTATCAGGGGACTAGTCTCCTCACAGAATGAGTGGGAAGTGTCCCTTTCGCTTCCATGGTTCTGAAGCGAGTGTGAAGGGTTGGTGTTAATGCTCCTTTAAACAATCGGTAGGATTCACCAGTGAAACCATCTGGGCCTGGGATTTTCTCGGAGGCACATTTTTTTGTCGTTACTGATTCACTTTCTCGGCTCGTTCTGTTCAGATTTTGTCATCCGTCCTTGGAGCTCATTTGCTGTCAGATATCCACATGGAAGGTGACGGCACTCCTGGGCATATCTCTCTCACGACATTGCCCCTACATATTTCATTTCCATCATCCCACCCATCCACACCATAGTTCCACCGGAAATTGCAAAACTAGCACTTTCAACGGAAAAGGTTCCATATTGCTCCTAACACTGACCACAGGGAGGGAAACTTTCACTCACCTTTGTGACTCTCTTGTTCTCCTTGTGGGTCTGAAAACTTAGGTCATTGGCTTCACATGGCCACAGCTCTGCAAAATGACTTTCATCTCCCAAACAGCCTGGCCACCTTCCTCCGCTGTCAGCCTTGTCTAATCATTGAACTCACCTCATGTATGGATGCAAGAATGGGTGAAGTGTAGCTAGGATAGACCACTCTGCAAATGTCTACAGATATGGACTCGTTTCAACCAATGTTACCAGGACTGGGGATTTGATCCGATAGTGCAGGCTTGGAAATCTAACTTTGTGAGCTAGGCAGAAGTTGATACATCTATCAGGGGAAGACCAGCATTGACCAAGCCGCAATGAGGATTTATTCAGTGACCATGAGGCGTAAAACTGTAACTATCAAAAAGAGTCGATAAGGCATCCTTCAGCTGGGAACTGGCGAGTAAACTTCACAAGGTGTTATAGGGACGGCCCTGAATTTAAATTTAAAAAAAAATGGAAGAGGGTGAAAGAGAGCTATAGGTCTATAACTTAAGTGATAACGTACTTTTTCCTATTCTTACAAAGATAGCTTTGCCAGGAAAAATACAATAGTGGATTTCATTCATTCATTCTTTCACTCAAGAAATATATACTGAAGCCCTGCTGTTTTCCACTTGGTGCCTTCCATTGGGAATAGGGTCGTGAACAAAAAAGATAACAAAAGTCCCTGAGCATACGACATTTTTATTACAGTGAGGGGAAAAATAAAGACCAGACGCATCTCAGCAAATGCACAGTCTTATACAATATGGCGAGGGCTATGGATACATATTTAGCATGGAAGGCTGCTAGATTGGCTTCCGTTTCATCATTTTCACACCTCTGCTCAACTTTGTTATATTTTGTTTCCATTTGTTCATAGAGTAGGTTTATTTCCCTTAATCTCACATCCTGGGGAAGGCCGTGGCCTCTTATGCTGGTAGATTAGTGATGTCATGTTTCTAAACTATTGGTTCGGTACTATTGATATTTTGGACTGACGTTCTTTGGTGTGGGGAGTCTGTGTTGTGCCCTGTGGGATGTGAGCAGCGTACCTGGCCTCTACTGGTCCCTGCTCAGTGTCCCCTCGTGAGACAGAGCTGAGATGCAGGCATCCACAAGGCTGAGAACCACCTGTTCTTGGGTAGTTCCCCTCTCTGAGAACAGAGGGTCACACTGGCGTGATGCTCCCTGTCTCTCAATTAATTTTGAACTATGAAATTCACACTCCGGTGTATATGGCTTTGTTTCTTCCCAGGCATCATGTTGACTTCCTGTAACCGAGATCTAAGCCCCACGAGGGCTGGGGTCATAGCTCATATTGCCTTTTGTCTTCGGAGTGTCTACCAGATCATAAACACCTTCTGGACGATTAGCTGTTGTAGTGTGTTTGACTCCAAATTGCAAAGTGGAAGCTAATTAACAAAGGACAGAATCTATTTTCTTGAACAATTTTTTTTTTATTGCAGTATGGGTGAACTCCTGGTTGTCAAAATCTGTGAATGCCTAATTTTCTGTAAACTGTATTTATTTCCACTTCTTACATTCGGCAGCTGTTCCTTTTTCACAGATACTGAAAGGTTCCATTTTCCTCGAAACATCTACTTATGCTGGTATCGCGAGTTCATGATTTATCTTCATAACATGTGGCTTAGCTTGAAGAGAGACAATTTATACGCGTGGCAAGCACGTGATCTTGAATTGAAACCTAAGGTTTACAAAAAACATTTTAAAATCTGCAAACCTTTATATTTTTATCAGGTTCTGATAGTTATAAAAACAAACCAAAACAATAGAGCTCTATTATATAGATTTTCTTTTCTTTGGCTCTTTCCAAGGGTATTTTAAACGATGATGGTAAGCAAGACAATGATTGTGATTTTTCCAAAGGCAGTCTGCATTTTTGGCAAATGGCTGGCAAGTCTCTTAGATGATCCTAAAATCTCATGGGACTCCTGGGTGGTTTAGTTGGTTAAGCGCCTGCCTTTGGCTCAGGCCATGATCCCAGGGTCCTGGGATCGAGTCCCACATTGGGACTTCTCCCTCTGCCTGCTGCTCCCCCTGCTTGTACATGCTCTCTCTCTGACAAATAAATACATCTTTTTTTAAAAAAAATCTTGATATATTAGTTTTCTAGGGCATCCATAACAAATTACCACAACAGAAGTCTATTCTCCCGCAGTCCTGGACACTAGAAATCTGAGATCCACATGGGGCAGGGCTGCTGAGATCCAGGCAGGGTGGGGCAGGGCTGTGCTCCCTCTGGAGGCTCCAGGGGAGGGTCCTTCCTGCCTCTTCCAGCTTCTGGGGACTCTGAGCATCGCTATGGCTGTGTCCCTCCCATCTCTGCCTCTGTCCTCACATAGCTTCTCCTCTGTGTCTGTGTCTCTCTTCTTCTTATCAAGAAACCAGTCATTGGACTTAGGACCCACCTTAATCCAGGATGGTTTCATCTTAAGATCCATAATGACTGACATCTACAAAGACCCATTTGCAAATAAGGTGTCTTTCTGAGGCTCCAAGTAGGCATGAATTTTTGAAGGACACTATTCAACCCATGTACTTAACTTTCTCAAATGGGTCATTGTTATGATTTCCATGTGTGTGGGTACAAGGATGTCCAGTGTTTCCATCCACGTGTTGGGGTGTCACTGGGCTCAGGATGAAACCTGGTCTTTCACTCACAAGACCATGTTCATAGAAGACCCTAGGACTTTCTGTGACTTCACCTCCTTCTTGTGTCCCCTTGGCTTTCAAATAACGTAGTCACGCAGTACCAAGAAGTTTGTTTTCTGAACCTCTAAAACTTCCCCCACTGGTTTTAAAAGCAACAAAAGCATTTTTCTCTGATAGCTACAAAACTCATGCCTTTGTTCCAGCAACAGGTAGGGCTATATCTCACATTTTCATCCAAAATTCCAAAGCTATAAATATAAAGTGAAACTATCACTTTGCTATATTCTTTCCACCTTTTCTCTATTATAAAATCCAGTTACAAATGCTCCTTAATGCCCTATCTGGGAATTGCAAGGTGGCCACTTGCCATCTCCAAATTCAGGTCCTAAAAAATTAACATAGAAGATTAATACTGGTTTTTAAAGAGGAACTTATTCAAATCCATCTGAAGTTTTAAAGTGACTCATGGACTTTTAATGAAACCAATGGCCTTCCTATAATGCCTCCTGATTTCTTTTCAAATCAATCACTTTATGCATCACCGTTGAGAGCAGCTTTGGTGTGCCTGAGTCCAGGATTGGTGAGGGATGGTGGTGTTCCTTACACACAAGTCTTTTTTTTTTTTTTTAAGATTTTATTTATTTATTCGACAGAGATAGAGACAGCCAGGGAGAGAGGGAACACAAGCAGGTGGAATGGGAGAGGGAACACAAGCAGGGGGAGTGGGAGAGGAAGAAGCAGGCTCCCAGCGGAGGAGCCTGATGTGGGGCTCGATCCCATAACACCGGGATCACGCCCTGAGCTGAAGGCAGACGCTTAACCGCTGTGCCACCCAGGCGCCCCCCTTACACACAAGTCTTAAGCAGGTGTTATGGCAGGAGCTGGCGCCCCGTGCCTGATTCACGGATGCCACGTGGCCTTCACCATCGGAAGGACCTATANACACACAAGTCTTAAGCAGGTGTTATGGCAGGAGCTGGCGCCCCGTGCCTGATTCACGGATGCCACGTGGCCTTCACCATCGGAAGGACCTATACTCTGATGTCATCTGACTTAGGTGGTGGTGGGATGCAGGATAGCATGAACAGAGATCCCTAAACCCTGTGAGATCTGAGCCCAGTACTCACACAGGGGGTGATTTTTTTTTTCCCTGAAAAATAGTATCTTCTTATTGCTTCACTAGCAGAGAGCATTTGGCCAGCGAAAATGAAATCAGTCCGTTATAGGGAATTCTTAGGCTTTATTTTTTATTTCCTAGAAAATAAAAGCAGAGAATCCTGCTTTAGATTGCTCGTAGTTTCTGATACTACTAACCCTGTTCATTAAAATTCTTTCTTCCTTTATTAATTTACATGGAGAACCTCTTTACTCTGAGAGATGTTTTTCCCTGTCTCATTGAGATATAATTGATCTATAACATTGTAACAGCTTCGAGTATGCGACATGACATACTGTAACACATGTAGGCGTACAACATGATACATTGTAACCACTTAGGCATGTAAAACATGTTGCATTGTAGCCATTTAGGCGTGTAAGACATGATACATTGTAACAGCTTTAGATGTATAGTGTGATGGTTTGATGTATGTATGTATTGTGAAATGATCACCAGGTCAGTTCAGTTAACATCACCTCATATGGTTACAATTCCTTTCTTCTTGTGATGAGAATTTTTAAAAAGGTTTTTTTTTAAGATTTTATTTATTTATTTCACAGAGACAGTGAGAGCGGGAACACAAGCAAGGGGAGTGTGAAAGGGAGAAGCAGTCTCCCTCCTGAGCAGGGAGCCCGATGTGGGGCTTGATCCCAGGACCCTGGGATCATGTCCTGAGCCAAAGGCAATTAATGTCTGAGCCACCCAGGTGCCCCTAAAGAGAAATTATCTATTTATTTATTTGAGAGAGACGAAGAATGAGTAAGGGAAGGGGCAGAGGGAGCAGCAGACTCCCCGCTGAGCAGGGAGCCTGATGCGAGGCTCGATCCCAGGACCCCAGGACCATAAGCCAAAGGCAGACACCTCACCGACTGAGCCAGCGAGATGCCCCTTGTGATGAGTGTTTTTAAGATGCACTGTTGTGACATAAGCCTCAGTGCAAGTATAAATTCAGAGAGTGTTACTTACCTGCGTTCACATGAACAGTACAAATATGATTGATAATTAACGATTAGAAATTACTAGTTCTTGAATTTGCAGTGGGATTTCTGTCTAACTGTTAAAGATATCGCTGGTGTGCCAAGCTAGCAATGCTTGCCTTTTGTAATTTATCCTGAGGCCAGCCTTTGAAGTTCCAATTTGGGAGCCTTCCTATCCTTCCTTGAGAAATGGAGATTTTTAGCAACTCAAGATGAGTAATCGCTACATTGACGTAGCAAAAACAAAAAAAAAAAAAAAAAAAAGCTCTGTGATATTCATATTCTACAAAAACTACAATCGGAAGTTGGTAGAAACCCCATCCTACCACCCCATTGTCTGTCCGTTCTGTTGGATGGTAGGTAGGGTCTTGGAGTCCTGGGGGCTTACTGAGCCGTGGGGTAACGTGTTGAGGTGCTGGATCATGGAGGAGACCCAGGAGGGGTCTGACGGGACGGGGCAGCAAGCAGGAACCACCACCCGGGACTCCTGGCAGCAGCAGTCACCAGCCAGCAGAGAAGCGGGGCAGGACCCAGCACAGCAGCACTGGGGCTCTGCAGTCTTGCCCGTACGTTCCAGGTAAGATGATAGATATTCCAGCTGCTCTTAGCTTGTGGGTTCCTTCTACTGACCCAGCACATGACCTGGCCCCTCCTTTTCCACACTTACCACCATCATGGATGTTTTACGTCTTCATTCTCTGTCCCATTTGAATAACCAGCCATGGGATCCATTTGGGATTGCACCTCCCGTGCACATCCCCACGGAACTTCAAACGTGAGAAGAAACGTGATAGACGGAAAACACAGGTATAGCGCTTGTGAGTCAAAGGTCCGTCTTCTGATAACAGAAGGCAGATATGAGGGTGCCTGAGCTCGGGGCTGAAGCCGGCTGAAACAGGGACCTCGGATGCACTGCTGAACTGGACAGTTTAACATGGTTAATTTTATGTTATGTGAATGTCACCACAATACAAGAGAAATAAAGTCTGAAGGTGGCTGAAGACCTCCCTCCCTCTTAAAGAGCTCCCCTCTTTAAGATTTCCTAAAAGGAGCCCAGTTCGAGAGCAGTTCTTCAAAGGAACATATAAACAACCAAACAGCAAACAGAACAGGTCAAGACACACCACAACATCCTGAAATGCAAATACTTAATAATAATAATAATAATAAATAACAAAAGAAACTGGCCCCAAGGACCTCTTCTTTCTTTTCCGCTACATTCAGAGGCATTTCATCATGAGATCAAACATGGCCTTTTTTCAACGCCACTGTCTCAGTTTGAGTTGCTAATTGACTAGGCTTTTGACTAGGTAAAGACCTAATTTAAAGAAATTCCTTTAAAACTGCAAACTTGTAGAAATGAGGGACTTTGGGGCACCTGGGTAGCTCAGTGGGTTAAGTGTCTGCCTTCAGCTCAGGTCATGATCCCGGGGTCCTGGGATAGAGCCCCACATCGGGGTGGGGGGAGGGGAGTCCCTGCTCATCTCCCTCTCCCTCCCCGTTTGCGTGCTCTCTCTCGCAAATAAAAAATACAATCTTAAAAAAAAAAATAAAAAAGAATGAGAGACTTTTATCTACATGCACTTCTCTGTTCCTACTTATTCCTTTCGGTATTTATTCAACAATCACATGTTACAAGCATGCCATTGACAGGGCCCTGGGCTCACACATGCATAGTTTATTTTGTATTTACACCTAGTACTTTGTTAGCAAGTGTGGCTTTACTTTGTGGAATCATTACATTTACATTTAAATGGAAACCACTCTGAGTTTGGAAAAAAAAATTGAACACATTATTATGTGAATTTAACATCATTCATCTTCTACTCAAACTTTATTGAAAATCACCAAAACCAACCCATCAACTTTAATTGCATACATCGGTGATGTTTTACTCTTGCTAAAGTAATGATTTTATTTTATTTTTTAAAGATTTATTTATTTATTTTAGAGAGAGCAGGGGGAGGGGCAGAGGGAGAGAGACTCTCCCCACATGGGACTCAATCTCACGATCCTGAGATCATGACCTGAGCCGAAATCAAGAGTCAGATATACCAACAACTGAGCCACCCAGGTGTCCCAAAAGTAATGATTTTAAATATTTACTGATACGCATCAATTGAATACCTGTTGCTCTTTTTGGTGGGAGGGTAAAGCACAGTGGTGTCTTAAGTGATTATTTTAAATTAGGGATTATTCTTTAAGGAAAAGCATCTTCAATTTCTGTTTCAGTAGTCAACATGTCATTCATTTCTGTTTTTATTATAATTAGATAAAAATGATGACTTCTAACAAAGAGAAGGCAAAGTTAAATTTGCTAGCCATTAATTAATGCCGTACCCTGTCTAGTTGCAAAGCCACGGCTAAGTCCCATGTGGACGAAAAGTGGATGAAACAGCACCGGATTCAAATAAAATCTGTTTGGAAAGTGGACTTGTTTTCAGAATGATGAACGTCATCCTAGAATCAGTTTTGGCCTGAGTTTTCTACTTTTTCTTAGTGCAGTCTTCACAAACCCTGCATTATTCCATCCAGCCAAATGCCAACATGCTACTTACCCTTCCTTGGATTGTCATGCGGTTTGGGACTCTTGATGAGTGGGTGGTTTTCAGCATTGGCATCCTGCTTGGACACTTAGATTTAGTGCTGAGACTCATTCTCACGTATTCAATTGCTTCTCAAGCTATTAGAAATTTTTGCCTCTGACTTTTCTTCCCCACACAACAGCGAGACAAGAAGGTGGCCCTGTTCCCATCCCTTAGAACCCACTTATTTTCCTATCGTTATTAACCTGTGGGCTTGAGAACCATGCAAGGACCCTTCCCCACCCCTTGTTGCTGGGTGCTAGGGACCTCGAAGAGCTGCGTGCCAGACTGTAAATGCTCCTTGCTTAGGGGGACAGAGAGCACCATAGGGACATGGATCACCATCTCAAAAGTCTCTATAATATCTAGGACTCTTTTTTTTTTTTTCCTGTAGGCTCCATCCCCAACGTGGGGCTTGAACTCATAACCCCAAGATCAAGAGCTGCATGCTCTATGGACTGAATCAGCCAGGCGCCCCTATATATCTAGGACTCTTGGCACAATAATGTGTGCCTTGTGACTTCAAGGCCCGAGACATGCGTCTATCTACCCATTTCTTGGAGGAATGCATTTTGGTTGCAAATACGGCACAACAGGATACCATATATTGAGAGCACATTTATAGGACCTTGTCAGACCTTCGTCTTGGAGTTTTCTATAAAGCACTTGCAAAATATTTATTTTTTAAGGACAGCAAAAAAATTTACAGGTAGTCTGAAGGTAAAATATAATTTAAAAAGGGAGTTATATTATTATATTGGGCTATGTGAACCTGATTAGTCTTGAAACTTCTCACCCTAGATCCAATGTCATTTTTTGCCCAACTGGGACCCCAGCTTGACAGTGGTTACATGTCAATATGCATGTGACAGCCTGTAATTTAAATCTCCAAACATCTAGTTGAATTCTGACACCTCATCTTGGTGGGGCTACATTTATTTCTAATGTGCTGTATTCATCCAATTCAAGACTTTTCTGGTTTGAAAACCAACTCATGCTGAGCCAGGAGTAAAGAGCAAATCAGTGCCACTTCGTGTTAAGTGGTCAAAAAAGAAAAGCGTGCCTTTGCCTACTTTTATTCTCTTGTTTGTTTCTCTACCCTTCATATCAAATGCAACGTTGTTTTCATGTCCTCAGGATAATTTGTACTCCTCTGAGAAGAGGAGCCCTCTATGTGTGAAGCATACTTTTGCTTTCATCTAAATGGATAGATTGTATCCATTTTGAGAAATATCTAGTACACGGTATCAAGTGTTGTCTTTGTTTTTCATCTCATTTTATAATTTAAATATATTTGTGTCATCGGCACACCTGAGTCTACAAAAAAGGCTGCATTCATTACCAACAAATGTGATTTTGTCTTTACTTGTGGTTGCAAGACAAACATCTGTGTGGAGTTTTAAAATGTTTAATTTCCAAATCCCCTTTCACACATTGCACACACATTCCTGTTGAATTCAGAGTGTGCGTCTGGCTCCTCCCACGTGGCCCCGATTTAGGGCAGCTCCCAGCCCAATGCAACAAACAAACACAGATCCGATTCCTTCCTTAGAAGTTCGTGAGCCAATTAATTTCATATGTTCCACATCCTTTAAGAGAAGTGAGTGGCCACAATCCAACAGCTCCACTCTAAGAGAATAGAATCAAGTGCATTTCATCGTGGATTTGCCCTTCATTTCTTCCCTAGAGTTTTGGTTCATACTATGTATAATTAGTAACTGGTTTGCCTTCCCAGGGCGCTGGTAGGACTTGGTTTTCTTGTTTGAAAGCCACGATTCTGAGAACGCTTCCAGGATCTTGACTCATTCTCCTTGTTTCTGAAATGGTCCACAAGAGGGGTGGGATTTTCTCGATCCTCAAACGAAATGTTTTTTGCTTCAATGTCTCAGATCTAAGACCAGCACATATTCCTTTATCAGAGCCCTTGTTCTGCAGGTGGAAAGTTTCTCATCACTGTCTGTGATCCTGATCTAGGTACTGGCCATTTGCTGTAAGAAGTTGGGGACTATCTTGTCCCAACCACAGCCTGCCTGTCCCTTCCAGCCATACTGAAAAGTCATTTCGAATGCTGCCCTGTCTTTGTGATGTCTGTTCAGTGAGCCACACACAATAGTCTTCCCTCTGAATCTGTCTATACAGCAAGGCTGAATTTTCTTTTCACACAGTTTGGTTTGCTTTGTACAATTCACGTAGACACTTGGGCTTGGCTAAAGACTCCTGCTGACGTCACCTCAGTAGTGTTGCACACACAAACATTTCTGGGGTTTCCAAAACAAGGCTGAGAACGTTTTTTTTCACTTGGGAGTAAAGGGGTTGATCTGGAAGTGATATCATAGGTAAGATCCAGTCATGCTGTGGCCAGAGCTTTTCCCTGGATCAGACGTCCTCGTAGGTGTACTGAAATATTATCTGTGTCAGCACTCAGTACTCAGTAAATGCTCTGTGCATACCAAGTGTCACAGGCTAGCTCTTCAGACATGATCTGTGTGTCTCACTTATCACAGAAACTTGTAGACTGTGTGTGGAGTGGCACGATCTTTCCTCTTAGAATTGAAACGTCCATCAGATCTAAAGAGAAGCAAAGATCAGGCTGAAGAAATTTTGCTGACTTTATTGTATGTTCGCCCAAATCAGACACATGTCAGAGAGACATTGAGTTACACGGATAAGTATAAGAAAAACCGTACTCCTCTTGACATGATTTACTGAATTTTCACTTAAAAAAGCTAGAATTTGGGGCGCCTGGGTGGTTCAGTTGTTGGGCATCTGCCTTTGGCTCAGGGCATGATCCCAGGGTCCTGGGATGGAGCCCTGCATCAGGCTCCCAGCGGGGAGCCTGCTTCTTCCTCTCCCACTCCCCCTGCTTGTGTTCCCTCTCTCGCTGGCTCTCTCTCTCTGTCAAATAAATAAATAAAATCTTAAAAAAAAAAAGAATTTCCCAAATAATATTTTTCTAGACTTGTTTTAGAGAGAATGATTCTAATAGATTGCAAAAAGTTTAAAACAGAAACAACAAAAGGCAAAACCCTTCTGCTCATCAACAGCCATGGCATCGTAATATTCTTGCTATGAGAACCTATTAGGATTTTTTAAAGTTTACATATTTTAACTATGTTGCAAGTCAATACATTAAAACATTAGAATTTATATTTCATGAAGGCCACACTAACCAGCCTCTTTAGGATAATTGCTGTTTGCTTTTTGGATGGTAAAATCATCAAGGAAAAGGGATTTTTCTCTTTTTATATTTGATGGGGTTTTTTGGTTTTTGTTTTGTTTTGTTTTTGCATTTTTTGAAAGGCTGTGATATATGGTTCAATCTAGATAGGAAAAATCGAGTCCCTCAGGGATTTCCTAATGATCCTAAGAGCAGTAATGATAATGATGGCTTTCCGTCTTTCACCGAGCCCCTTTGTAAAGATCTTTGCTTGTGATGTCTCACTCAATCCCATCTAAAGGGAAGACGCTATTTGCTTTCCTTTATCAGACATACCAGGCTTTGCCAGGCTGTACCAGCCTTTATTGCAAGTCTCAGAGGGGTTGAGCTCGCTCCCACTGACAGCCTGGCTGGTCATCTTTGCAAATACGATGAGAATCCACATGGTTTAACTGTTGAGCCATGTGGATAGCCATTGGTAGCATTTGTTACTTTAGGAGGGATATATTATATAACCTTCTTATATAACCTCAGGGCTCTTATACCCCTTTTCTAATCAGTACTTTGCCTTGCTGTCACAGTTCCAGAAGATGTATGAGCTATCCCGCCTGTGTGAATGTTAGTGGTGCTATGGTGTCCCATGCTTTGGCTTACGTAGGTTACACATTCTGATTCATTGAAATGTCAACATTTGAGAGAAAGTTTGACTGTCAGAGAATGTTGAGTGAGATGCCCTCGGCAGGTTGAATCATTCTGGGTGAGCTTACAGCCGTTCGTGAAAACCCATTGACTCTATGGACGGAGACACATTTTCTTGTGCACAGCACACAGTAGGGATGCAAATGCTGGCTCACGCGTTCTCCAGAGGCTGATCTACTAAGGAAAACGTTATCCTCGTCATCTACTTGGTAACTTGCAAGGACTTCCCACAGCACCTTTATTTTCCCAGATAATATATTAGCTGTCTTCAAACACAGACTAGTAGTAGATACGTCGACTCTTTGCCACAAGGGAGAATGCACACCGTACGGCGTGCTCAGTAAGAGGGAGTCAGAAGGACTTACGGGGTGTGGGCTTGTATGAAGTGACTTAAGGGAGAATCCCAGGAAGGGAGGCATGGCTTTGGAGTGCAGACTCTTAGGAAGTGGGGTAGTTCTATGATTGCTTGCCTAAAAGGAGGAAAAATTAGGTGAAAGCTGATACCGTTGTTGGCAAAGAGTCGCCGAGTGTCCCTCGGTGTTTTTGCCTGGTGTTGCTGTTCATGAAATATTTCTATTCCATGGGAGAACAGCACAGCCTGGCTCTGTGGGCTGAGCCAGCTTGCCCCATGCTTACCTGGTAACCCCCGGCCAGCAGCCAGGTGCCAGGGGCTGCTTTCCCTTTTCTCAGGCAGCCAAGGATTAAATAAATGGAGGAACATGCTCCAAATTGCACAGACAGCAGGAGGCAGCTCTGGTATCTCCACAAAGATTGTAGCATGGGGTGTAGACTGTAAACTTCCAGCTTTTCCCTAGGACACTGAATGCCAACATGTTATTCGTTGGGGAAATGAGATGTCATACGGGTCAACACATTCTCCAGCGCCATCTCCTTTTAACCAGACACAGCCTTAAGAGTTTGAGGAGGGTGGGGGCTCCTGGGTGGCACAGCGGTTAAGCGTCTGCCTTCGGCTCAGGGCATGATCCCGGCATTGTGGGATCGAGCCCCACATCAGGCTCCTCTGCTATGAGCCTGCTTCTTCCTCTCCCACTCCCCCTGCTTGTGTTCCCTCTCTGGCTGGCTGTCTCTATCTCTGTCAAATAAATAAAATCTTAAAAAAAAAAAAAAGAGTGAGGAGGGTGAATACCGGAGTTGTGGGGCTGGTGGACAGGGAGGCGCTCCGTGGCCGGTCAGCAGGTGCCACCTCTATGCTAGAGAGGAAGGTATGGCGAGGACGGGAGCGCTCCGTGCACAGCCTGGACAACCTCTTCCGTTGGCCTTGCTTGCGTTGGGACGGTCAAGACCAACGTCTTTGCCTGTTTAATTTCCTTGCTGTACTTTGCGTGGCTGGTTAAGACCTGTCCACGCTGAGCAATGCATCCTCTGGGTTCGATCATTGTGGTCAAGTCTTCCCAGGTCGAAGGCTCCTGGATAAGTGCAGAGCAGTAGCTTTCTAAAGCACGCAGCCGAACTCCACAGACCAACCCATCACTCCCGTTTCTTGTTCCCTTTCAACGATGGCTATCATGTGCAAGCCACACTGGGAAGGGTCTCAAATTCACCCAGAGCTGGAAGTAATCATCAGTGTACACAGATGATACATGTACACGAAACGCCCAGGGATACGTTCATGTGCATTGCTTCTTAGATTTGAAGAGCACAGAGAGGGAGACAAAGCATGAGAGACTGTTCACTCTAGGAAACAAACTGAGGGTTGCTGGAGGGGAGGGAGGTGGGGATGCAGTAACTGGGTGATGGGCATGAAGAAGGGCACGTGATGTAATGAGCACTGGGTGTTATACGCAACTGATGAATTATCGAACACTACGTCTGATGCTAAGTGAAATAAGTCAAGCAGAGAAAGACAATTATCACATGATTTCTCTCATCTATGGAACATAAGAACTAGGATGATCGGTAGGGGAAGAAAGGGATAAAGAAAGGGGGGTAATCAGAAGGGGGAATGAAGCACGAGAGACTATGGACTCTGGGAAACAAACTGAGGGCTTCAGAGGGGAGGCGGGTGGGGGATTGGGATAGACTGGTGATGGGTAGTAAGGAGGGCACGTATTGCATGGAGCACTGGGTGTTATATGCAACTTATGAATCATCAAACTTTACATCAGAATCCGGGGATGTACTGTATGGTGACTAACACAATATAATAAAAAAACATTTAAAAAATTTAAAAAAAATGAAACTAATGATGTACTATATGTTGGCTAATTGAATTTAAGAATTAAATGAAAGAGCACAATCAAATTCAAAGAAAAACAAGGACAAAGGACATCTTGCAGACTGAAGGCTGATTCTCAGAAATTCAACCTTACTTTTCTCAAGTCTATGACTCTGGTTTTTGAACGCCAGATGCATACCCAAGAAAATAAGTTTTGTTTATCCAATATGTTAATCCTATGTTCTGTTGTTCCTGAGGAGTGAATACACCTCATTTTGGATGAGGTTGCATGAACCACAAGAATATCATAGTTATTTATTTTTTTTAAAAAATAGCAGTATGTCTTCGGTTGTTGAAAATACCTTTAAAGATTGTAAGAGAACCCGGTGAAAAAACAAGCTGATCCGGGCGCCTGGGTGGCTCAGTCGTTAAGCGTCTGCCTTCGACTCAGGGCGTGATCCCAGAGTCCTGGGATCGAGCCCTGCATTGGGCTCCCTGCTCTGCTGGGAGCCTGCTTCTTTCTCTCCCACTCCCCTTGCTTGTGTTCCTCTCTCGCTGGCTGTCTCTGTCTGTCAAATAAATAAATAAAATCTTAAAAAAAAAATAAAACAAGGCGATCGGCAGCCTTGGGTCTTAGATCAAGAACGTTATACTTTCGCCCCTTTAGGCTGGTCCTGAGTCCTGTGCCATTTCAGCCACCTTTAGATAGATGGTGGGGTTTACAGTGGTCCATGAATACTTGCACAGATGGGGAATCGTGAGCTCAGCCATGCACGGGAGTGTTGAAGCTTCATGCACGGCTAGTGTGCAAATATCACTAGTGAGCAAAGAGTAGAAAGGAAAAAGAACTATTTGCATTTCTCCTCTTGTGGAACTGTTTCTGGTGAGCTAACTGCTTCTGAAGTCAGGGCTGGGTCAACACCAAGTTGCTGCCTACTTGTGTTTCCGTTTGCTTTACAATCAGAGCTAGAAAAGAAAACGAAAAAAAAAAAAAAAAAGACCTGCTCTTTGCCTTCCCTAAAACAGAGCGTGTTCATGAATAGAAGGCGGGGAGACGCGGTAATTTCTACAACACTGAGTAGGCACATGGTGCAAATTTTTCAATAGAATCCTTCATACAAACGTATCTATGTGCACTTGATTAAAATGGAACTGTGACAATTTAAACTGCAAATTTCAAATACACCGTATTACGTGTTTCAAGTCTTATTTCTGGCAAATTTTCTGAAGAAAACATACCCCATATAGATTTGTGTGTTCATTCTGGCATTTATTTATTGCCAAGAATGTCCTATTTTCAAAGCAGTTGGGCCAAGGGCATGATCAGTTTTTGGCCATTTTTTTTTTTTTTAATGCAACCACAGCACGCCTTTTCATTTTAGCTGCTGGGGAAAACAATCCACAATGCTTTGGATGGTATCTTTGAATGATCGGAAACTCCGAAGATAATTTTTCGGCATATTCCTCAAACATTTTAGCACATTTTAACATGACACAGGGTCCTTTTCTCTTATCTCGGGGTAGCGTCAGCCAAGAGTTCTCCACCAACAGTGGTGCTCTGGTTGAGAAATGGATCTAAATAAAACCGCTCTTGAAAGACGCTCGAGGGGATGTGATGAAAAGATGCATAGTCAAGTTCTGTATGTGCAATGTTCCTACACGGAGAATGTCCCACGAAACATTACAAACACAGCCAGGGAACTGCAAGATGTAGCCTTTAAGTGAAGATAGACGGAGGCAGCCCAGAACCGTGCCTGCCCTACCGGCTGCCTTCCCCTGTGGTCAAGCCTGTATTGGACGGTGGCCTCGTGAGCCGTGTGAACTGAGCCGTTGACTTGATCTCTCTGGGTGTCATTTGCTCATCGGTAAAGTGGAGATCATGACAGAACTCCTTTGATTCTCCAGGAGTCTCAAACTTGTTGTTGCATGTGATATGCTAGGAAAAACACCTGCCACGTGGAAGAGCTAACTCAGGTGACTGGTTATTATCTTTATTTAGAGATAGTGAACTAAGGTTTGCAAGACTGCACGTGTGCCCAAAGTTACATACCTGGCTCCTAGCTGAGAAGTGAATCGAAGGGGCACCTTGGTAGCTCAGTGGGTTAAGCGTCTGCCTTCGGCTCAGGTCTTGATCTCGGGGTCCTGGAATTGAGTCCCATGTTGGGTTTCTGCTTCTCCCTCTCCCTCTGGTGCTCCCCCTACTCGTGCTTTCTCTCAAATAAACGAATAAAACATAAAAAAAAATAAAATAAAAAAGAACAACAAATGAGATTGAAATCCGTGTGATGCTGAAAGCCTCCTTCACCTCAGGCCCTGGAAGCAGCCCACACAACACGGAAACCCTTTCTTAGTCTATGCCCTCCTGTGGAGGACGTCACCTGGCACTGCTGGTCTGGACCTAAAAAGCTTGATTTTAGGAAGTTCTCTGATAACTTGGTTATCCACTATCTTCCCTGGCTCCCCCTCTGTTTCTGGAAGCTACTTTGTTCAAGTCTTCTGATTTGTCTTAATTCTGCATTGCTAATTTATATTGTCCCATGAGATAAAGGGAATTTGAATAAATCTTTATTGGAGAAAGCACGTGATGCAGTGAGCACTGGGTGTTATACGCAACTGATAAGTCATTGAACACTACATTTGAAACTAACGATGTACTATCAGTTGGCTAATTGAATTTAAATTTTAAAAAAAGGGGGGAAAAAAGACTTCCAAGGTACAGAAAGCAAAAGAAATTTTTAAAAATATGCTTATACACTGTATGTTAACTAAACAAAACAAAAAGATATGAAATATACCAGAAAAGAAAAATAAACTTACCATTCATAAAAATGAAGTTTTATGATTAAATAAAAAAAATAAAAATATGTCTTCAAATTTTAAAAAGTCAGAATCATGAAGTGTAGACTTTATGATCCCAATTTCATAGTGTAAATAATATGTATGTATGAAAAAAGGTTGTACTCTATATCCCTATATTCACAGGTGATCTCTCTGGATGAGAGGGAAGATGTTGCTTTTATCCTTCTTGCAAATTCTCCATAATAAGAAAAATACAATAATTTTTTTTTAACTTCTGTGCACCTGGAAGTCAGAGCAGGTGCAGAGAGAACGCCCAAGTGCAGACTGTAACTTCTGGGTTCTTGCAGTCCTTCCTTCTCCCTGCCATGCCTGCCCCTCTCTCAGCCCGATACTCTGGGCCTTCCTCCCACATGTGGTCCTATACCAGCATCCTCCTACCCGGGGCCCTTTTGTTCTCCAGACGCATCCCTCTGGTGCCTGTTCTCCCCAGAGCCAACTGAGTGATACATCCACAGTCACTCGTCGCCCCACTGTCCTGGCTCCAAGCCCTTCCTTGCTCTTCTGGTCCCTGCGGAACGACTTCTCACCTTTCCATTGTGTATGAGAATTTCCAGGGTCTGGTTTAAAGAAAAGAAGATCATCATTTCATGCAGGGATGTCCTTTTGGGTGATGGGTAAAGAAAGATTAGGCGGCAGATGGTTGGGGATCTTGGGAGATGGTGGAGAAATCGTTGCTCAGGCGGAAGACTTGGAAAAGTGTGTGTATATACCATACTATATATTTACACATATACAGATATGTATATATAGTACATATGCTTATATGTAAGTTCATGTACTGTAAGTGTAAGTTCATACTACATGAAGTGATATATAAGTGTGTAGTCTATATACCTATCTCTATATATGTAAAAATATGGGCTATGTATTTATACATAGTATATATACTGAAGATATATACATATATGCAGATGTTTGAAAATACATAGTATATACATGCATATATGTGCATACATATTTCCAAGTAATCTATATAATATATAAATATATAAAAACATATAAACTTTCCCAACCTTGTTATAGATGCATGTATATACAATTATATGTGTAACATTTGATATTATATATAATGTATGTATTTATTATAATGTATCTCTACATGGTTTCATATGAAATATATATTTATACATAACATAGACCTATACCTATTTTATATATTCTATATATATGTATATAGTACATATATACTTTCACAGAGTCTGGCTCTGTTCAACCAGTCCTCTCCCCCACTGCCCCAGAAAGAAGTAGACACTAAAAGAAAAGGAATTTCAAGTCCCACACGATTTATACAGACGCAACAAAATATACTGCTAATGGCCACACCATCTAATCACACAGTATTTCCTTTGGGGCTTTTACAGAAATATAGTATATATCTAAGGGGACATTATTATCTGTGCAGTAACTATCTGTGTTCTTCCACGGTTCTGCATCCTTCTCCATTAAGAAAACAGGGCATGGATTCTTGCTGTCATCTCTGAGGGCAGGTGCTCACCATTCGATCCGCGGAACATTACACCTGTAAATGTACAACTCTCCACTGACCTCTGTGCGGCAGGAGACCCTGCGCCCTCTGTCATCTTCCAACACCTAAGTGACAGGGGTGGGCAGAAAACAGAGCTGAAACCAAATTCTACAGCAACACAAAATGCCCCAGTGGCAAAGATGACAGAGGCTGTAATCCCATGTGTCCACATTGGGCTCTTATCTGGACGGGGCTCCCCCGAACTGTGGGCTCCAAAATTGCGATTTGGAATCATCTTTAGACACCTGATGAGCTTCACTGATTGTATTTTGATCTTTTCTTTATACCGATGGAGACACTGTCTGGAATGATGAAATTGGGTCTGACTTTGGACCGTTTCCGGAGGTATGTCTGGCATCGTCTGGATGGCGTGACTGTCTTTGCTTGTGACATGATACATTTGGGTATCTGTGCAGGTGACACGTGATGAAGAAATATGTACTCTGGACTTCTAAGAAGTTTAAATAGAGATGAAGGGCTCATTCCCAGAAATACAGTCTTATAGATGGATTGGCTTGTGTGGATTTGTATATATGGCAGGTGCCCACTGACTTCCTCTTGAAAGATGACCTAGGATTTCAGGTCTCAGAAGGGGAGTGGGATGGACATTGATAACTGGTGTCAGGGAACAGAGAGGGTCTTGCTGGTCAAAACAACGTGATGTGTTACTTTCCTTCTAGAGTCACCTGATATTTTAGCCCTCCCTGATCCTAGCCCCTGTACAATCAAGCATGTTCTTTTTTAAAAAATTTATTTTTATTAAAAAAGATTTTTTATCTTAGTTTCAGAGGTAGAATTTCATGACTCATCACTTGCGTATAACACCCAGTGCTCACAGTGGTCCAACAGCCAGGGCTCATGGTGGTCCTCAACAATGTCCTTTTTGACCGTGTTTGGAGAAATCACTGTAGGAACTTGATTGAAAAACAAGGACTTTCAGGGAACGCACTAACCTCTGCATCTAGACTACTCAGCCTGCTCCTTTCCTAGAAGCCCTACACTTGGGCTATAGCCTCCCTCCAGCTGGGTCTCCGACCTCCAGCCCAACCACCCCTGCTGGAGACTGGCCACCCCCACAACCCCAATCTTTCCATCCTAGCCATCTGTCCCGCCTAATGACCATGTTGTGCAATGCAGTGGCTTTTGTAAACCGACTATTTGTATAGACCTTCATCAAGGGGAGGTTTGTAGGAAGAGGTTATTGTAAGAGGGAGGTTGTAGTAAGAAACCGAGGACCTCCCCAAGGTATTTTTCTCCAATTCAAGCCCAACGCTGTATATTGCCTTCCTCTCCCTAGTTTACTACTCAATGAATGTGTAAGCATATGACAGATCACCACCTTTCACCATCAACATCCTTAAAACCCTCTATTTTAGCTTTACATTTCAGTGATGGTGACACCTAGATCTGTTCAATAAAACATGGAATTACTTTTAAAAATGGCCTCTTTTAAGTTGAGCCTCTCTGGCATTTTGCATGGAGCTTCTCAGAAGTCTACTGCCCTGGCTGCTAAAATGTGTGTCCCTGTTTTGGTTTTGGCATCAGTTCCTTTGCCAGCTGGTTCCCAAGGCTGTATCTAGTTGTTAGGTAAAGCCCAGGCTGCAATGAGTTCCTAAAGTCTGGCCAACTCTTGCCATTGTTGGGCGACATCCTACCTGGATGAGGTCAGAGGTCCAGCTCTTCACCACAGAACTCGCGTTGAGCTTTGCAAAACCCATTAGCCTTTGCACAACATCTTGTTTTTACTCTTGCATCATAGGTGAGGAGTAAGTCAAACACAACCAGCATGGTCTGAGTGAAGCTCAGCTAGAGTTTTGGTACCAACACCTTCCACCTCCCCAGTTTCATTCCTGACTCATCTTTTCATTCCTGTGCCTTCCCCCCATTTGGGTGAAGCTTTCTGTAGCATCAGATTGCCTTCTGCACCCAGAAGCCCTATTGTACGTAAGGCTCCCCAAGGAAGGAAAAGGCCAATGCCTTCATGAGACATAATTTTCAATTAAATAGGTTTCATTTACTTAACCAAGGGAGCTCCTTCAGTTTACCAAGTGAGGGTGGAGAAAGTCTTGTAAAGATATGGCTAATTGGGGTGCCTGGGTGGCTCAGTGAAGCATCTGCCTTTGGCTCAGGTCATGATTGCAGCTGAGTTTTACTTTGGATGCATCTGTAATTTCCAGGGTCCTGTGGTGGGTCCCACCAACTGCAGTTTGTTTGAGCTGGGTTCACTGTCTTCTGTTGAATGTTCTCACCCGTGGCTATCTTCAGAGGGATCTATTCTCTTCACACACACCTGGTCCTAGGGGTGGCGTTCTTAAGCAAGGACTCTTTCTAGATGACCAAAGAAGGATTCTTTCTGGGAGGCTCACCTTTGGCTCCACATCATCATGGCTCACAGCATCCTCTCTTCAGAAGCCCTCCAGTTTCTTCAACCTCTACCACGTTCTTTTCTCTGTCTGACAAACCCTGAATGAGCCTGACGGGCCAGTGATGGCAGAGCCAACCTCAAGTGTCTTAGCAGGTCTTACATGGATGAACTTGTCTCTTGCTTAAAGTTTTTGGCTCTCCCTCATGGGCGACTGTGGTTGGAGGCATTTCTGGTTGTCACTAGGAGAGCGGGGAATGCTACTAACATCTCGTGGGTGCAAGGCAGGGCTGCTGCGAAGCCCTTGCAATGCACAGGACAGCCCCCACAGAACATGGTCTGCTTCCAAAAGTCAGCAATGCCAACGGCCTCTAAGTCAAAGCATTGTCTTACTCATTTATTAGACGATTATTCCACACCATTAGCTCTCAACTGGGAGAGAAGCAGGTTTGCTTCCAAGGGCACATTTGGCAATGTCTGGAAATACGTTTGGTTGTCACAACTTGAGGTTGGGGATGGCATCGGCAGAGTAGAGATCAAGGATGTTGCTAAACGTCCCTCAAGTTACAGAAAGCCCCCAACAGTAGAGAGTCGTCTGTCCCATCATGTCCCTAGCATTGAGGCTTAGACACCTTGGTTTAGAATATAGGGGATGCTTATCGGTGCCCATCAAGGTGCTACCAGACGGCAGCTTTGAAGAGGAGCAAGGAGCACAGAGTTTGAACTCCCTAGATGTGAATGAACTCCTGGGACACTCCCTGGATATGAATCCCAGCTTGGGCACGTCTAGCTCTGTCTGTGGTCTTAGCTTGTGGACCTATTACTTCACCTTTCTGTGTCTCTAAAACCTTCGTTTGTTTGTGTATGCTTCGTAAGGTCCAGTGCTGGAGATAATGACATTGTGCACATTGGTGTAGTCTATAGGAGTGCCCAGCAAAGAGTGAGCATTTTGGAAGTGTTACCCTGTGGATAGCATCCTGCTGTCAGCTTTGGGAGGTCGCAGGACTGAAGGCAGGTATTAGCATCCCTTACAGACAAAACCCCGTTTCTTGAGAGGGATACCCCTCCATTGTCAAATCATCCCACTGGACGACATGTATTAAATTTCTCTTTTCCTGCCTCTTCCCTCATTCATTAAATGTAATCAGATTGTGCTACTCTCAGGATATTAGAGCGAGCATAAAATAAAGCAAACAGAAAGAAGGCTGTCTTCCCATTACACATGTGACTATGAGTGTCTTTACCACCCCTTTCAATTATAACTCCTTGGCATTATCAGACACAGTGGAAGTTACAGGTCTTGGGGGTTTTAATCAGCGGCTGGCATCATTCAAACTTGTTTACTGTTATTAGCGCGGATGGGGGTATAATGTTTACGTCTTCCTCTGAACACTACATCCTGAGGCACAGACCTTATGTCCTCGTGGGTTTCTGCACCTGGGAATTCCGAAACTTCACCTCATCGATTTCCATCTTGCATACCAGCTTGCGGAAACCAAATGTGGCCGGCAGCCGCAGACACTGTGGGGATGCTGGTCTGCCTTGCCTTTGGGGAACAAGGAGGAAATGGGGTAGGGAGGATGTTTTCCACTCTCCCATTACTTGTCTGACCCGGGAGATGGGTGATTCCGCCGTGTGTGATGAAGCCATGAGGAGAGCAAACAAGGAGGCAGTCTCCAAGACAAACCTCATCTCCTCTGACACCGCTCCCTTGCAAAATAAGCCAGTAAGTACAGGACCATTTTCTTCTGACTTTCCCCTTCCCTAGAATCCATGCCACACTAAATCAGGTGCCAATCTCACGGGGAGAAGAGGACTAAACAAAGGCGTGAGGCTAAGGCAACCAGTAGATCCTGGCTTTCAGCCCTGGACTTGCTCCGCAAGCCCTGTACCTGTGGGGTGCATTACCTGGCCAGAGGTGAGCCTCTTTCCACCTCACCTGATAGCAGGTGCCTCATTGGAGGAAGACTCCCCCAACCCTCCCCCCCCCACCCTATTCCTGTCACGTGCTATGTATTTGCTTGTTAATCTATTTATTGTCTGTTTGACCCAACGTGATTGGTTTGTATTCTGCCTCACCCTCAGGGGCTAAATCATTCCTTGGAAACTGCAAGACTTCCACAAAGACATGTTGAATTAAAGAACTAAATGTTTGAAATAGCAGCTGCACAAAAGACAGAATGAATATGTCCATTGTCTTGTCTTGCTTTTATATATAATTCTAATTCTACTTCTCTTTTTAATTTAATTTGTGTGCAGTCTTTCTTTTTTTGAAGCACTTTGAATCGTTAGCTTGACCTTCTGGTATTCTTATTTTTTATGACAGACAGGTTCCCTTTAAAGACTTATTTCCTATGGTATTGGGAAATATCCCAATTTATTATGCTTTTTTCTTGGAATCTCCTCCCATCTGGTTTTTGTACTCTTGTCTTGAAAAATCTCCCAAATTGTAGAACTCAGATATTTAAACTATTTTTTTAACTTTCTCACATGATTTTACCTACTTTGTTTTTTGTACTACCATCTAGGGAATTAATTTTCTGTTTAATTTTTAATTCCAGCTAGTATTT